>NC_090925.1:555324680-555419680 GCF_040938575.1 Ambystoma mexicanum
GTCGTTATGTGGTGTTTAATCTCCAGGTTTGGCTTGTTTTAAGCTTTTGGGCAGATAAGGGGTCTTGAGCCACCCATAGATTAAACGTAGCACAGAGCAGGAGCCTCTTGTTGGGGACTGCAGGGCGCTTTCTGTTACACCCAAAGTGCGGGTGCAGTGTTCCTGGATAGTACTTAATGAGGCATGCTATCTTGGAGCCTCAGGACTGCGTGTGCCTCCATTCCAAAGTGTAATCTCGGCTAGGCATCTGTTGGTAGCTAACAAATTAGTTAGTTCTTTTTTTCTTTTCTTTTTAAAGAAAGCTGAACATTTCACACTGGTCACACAGAACCGTTTAATTTATGACCTTCTAAACAGGATCTTCACAGCAGTGTCCGTGCAAGTGCAGTTCAGATGACATCATAATCCTCGAAGGAGTAGGGTGCCTTAAAACTTGCTCTATTCGTGGTCTGCCCCCTCGCCCGATGTGCAGCAAATTGCAGCACACGTTGGGAACGATTTTACAGCGCTTTACTGTGCTCAGATACGGCTCCAAAGAGTAGGGTATATAGTACTCCTTGTAGCTGCTTTCTGGCTAGAGGGGTGGGGTGAATGGTGGATAAATGCTGCCCATGCAATGGTTCAACCAGGGATGGACTGGCCTAAAGGGACCCCTGGAGATTATCAGATGGGCCTGTGCACCATAGCCCTCCCACATTGGCCAAGAAAGTTGACCACTTTGACCCAAAAAACTGTCCCACAAAAGCATTTTGCATTTTTGGTTCGGCCATGGGCCTATCGCCCTATTGGCCAGTCCATGCCGGGCTGAAATGCTTGCACACCCAAAGCCGAAAAGTGCCCAAAAGCGACTAAATCACCTGGAAATTCACATCTCAAGGTAAAAAATTGGCTGAGGTGTGTGCTTCACCACAGGCCCATGCTGAGGTGTGTGCTTTACCAACTCGCCTGAGGCTGCGGCGAAACCTCAGCCTGGGCTGCAGTGGCGCCGTGGCTGCAGGCGAGTTGGTGAAGCACACACCATGTGTGCTTCACCAACTCGCCTGCGGCCGCGGCACCACCGCAGGCCCAGGCAGATGTGTTGCTCACCAACTCGCCTGCGGCGGCAGCCGACTGCAGGACTATTGACAATCTGAAATAACTACACACCCATTAATTTGCCTGGCAAATAAAACAGCAAACCTTGAAATGGCAGCACACCCGGCAAACACAAGTTTAGAATACACAACGGGCTGCTTTAACAAAGGCACAGAACATTTTTTTGTACTTGATGCAAAGCATACGACTCCTATATATCAGAAATTGGCGGGCTGCTTGAGAAGAAGCGAACATCTGCAGCTCCCCACGCCCATTGTGCTCCCAGCTTATCGCAGAGGCCTACATGGCATATGCCTTTTGAATTCAATCTAAAGGCAGAAGCCTCGCTGATGCATATATTGAAAAGCTTGGATTTCAATATGCAGAAATTCCTGCTATCAGGCTATTGATGTAGTAACGGCTGGCAAAATACTACATTTGCGCTTGTTGATGAACACAAGGTGGACAGGATCTCACTGTTGCCGTAATGTTTACTGGGTCACTGCAGTTGTTTTTTACCACCTTGATCTCATTGTGACTTTAGATAGGATTTGGCAAGCGATTAAAGTCTCATATAAATTCTGTACATCAAACCTCTTAGCTACTGTTAGGCTCTGCAGGAGAAGGGGAGGGGCAAGAGGGGACGAAGGCGTTTGGTGCCATAAGCAGATCCAGCTATCTGTGATTGTTTTTCTTCTGAGGCTGCTGTGTAAGACGTGAACTTTTAACCTTTCATAGGCTTTTGAGAACTCATGATGAAGGATTTTCTGAGAGATGCTTTCAGGATGATGAATTGGTCCTTAGTGGCTGTGTACATTTGTGTAATGCTATTTTTATTAGAAATTGGAGCCAGGTCCTTTGGGCTGACCCCTTCACACCCTTAAGTTGCCATGCAACAGCAATGTCCAGAACCAACTGCATTTTTTCATTGTTTGCATTAGATTTTATTTTATATGTTGAGTGTTTTTGCCAAAGCGCTTAAGAAAAGGTAATTCCGCAGAAGGTCAAATTCAAAACGTGGACACATATTTAAAAACCCTAACCTTGTCTCATGAAACATCAAGGCCACCGTAGGCAGGGGTGGGCGGAATATTCGCAGGTGAAGCAGAATTTATTAAATTCACCTACATTTTGGTGCCAGTGGTAGCACTGCGGCCGCAGGCGAGTTGGTGAAGCACGCACGGTCCCAGGCTGAGGTGAATTTCATAAATTCAGCTTCACCTGGAAATATTCCACCCACCCCTGCCTACGGTGGTGAAGCACACACCTCAGCCTGGGCCTGTGCTTGCGCCGTGGCCGCAGGCGAGATGAGCACACACCTGGGCCAGGGCCTGCGTTGAGTCGGGCATTTCGGTAAGCATTATGACCATTATCTGTCCCCAACCCAGCAGCACACACCCCGACCTCAGTGTGACTCTGAGACTCACTTTCACTTACCGTGTTTTTCAGTCTTGGCCTTCAACAGCAGGACAGGAGGAGCTTCGCGCCAGAGAAACCACATGTGCTGCTGGCTGCATAAAATGGAAGAACCAAGCATGCGGCACCACTTGGCAGCTGTGGCCATGCCCCCTCCTCCGATTGGAGGAAACACCAGAGGTCGCATGAGATTGACAGAGGTCGCTGGCCAATCAGCAGAGGTCACTTTTGTGACCTCTGCTGACCCTTGAATGACGTCCCTGCTACTACCTCTCCAAATCTCAATGATTTTCCATTCATGCCCTCTTAAAACTGAAAATCTTCACTTTTCTGCTTTGGTCCCTTCACCTGCATCTCCTACATCTTCAAATCACTAACCTCCATCCCATATGTCTTTATCAATGTCACAGCAAAATCTTGGGGTCACTTTTGATCCTTCTCTTTCCTTTTATTTACATGTTTCCCTAATTGCAAGGTAAGCTAAATGCTTTCACTTCAATATTCCTAAAATTAATCCTTTTCATGGCTAGATTGTTGTTGTGAACGCCGTTTGTCTCCAAGCGTATGCATTTTAATTCCTTAATGTGTCTTTTGTATCACATACCACCACTTCTCTTGTCAATTTACATAATTGAACTTGGGCTGTCCAATCAGATACTTAGGGCCTCATTCCGAGATTGGAGGTAGCCATGGCGCTATTTGCGCCATGGCTGCCTCCAATACCGGGACCGGCACCGGTCTTGTTCAGTGGGGACTTACCGGTGCAGTCCGAGCCTGGTGGGACCGGTAAGGCCCCATTGAACAAACCATTCCCCATTCCCATTTGAGCCCCCATAGGGCTCAATGGGAATGGGGAGGGCGCTAATAACGGGCTCGCGACTTGCAAGCCCGTTATTAGCGCCCTGGTCCCTTAGCGGGACCCGTAAGGGACGTGTGGTCAGACCACACGTTCCTTGCGGTCCCCGCCAAGGGACCTTGGAATAGGGCGGTAAGGGATTACCGGCACCGGTCTCCTTACCGGTGACCGGTATCCCTTACCGCCCAAGTCGTAATGACCCCCTTAGTGTAATATTTCTAATCTTTGACCACAATGTGCTCAGTCCCGCTTTTGTTCCTTCTGTCTCCTTGCATCTAGACATTGGAATTCATTACCTTTTCACATTTAGTCTGCTCCCTAGCAAGCCTTTTTTGTCTCTTTACTTCTAGACTCCCCTTTTTCATGTTCTGCGTTCTCTTAGTATGCTATTGTGTTCATATATAGTCTTTGTCAACTTTTCATATTACCATTGAGGCTCCTTGTTTTCCGTTTGTATTGATTTGTACCCATGAATACAATTGGAAATCACTGTTTTTTCAGGATTATTGCTATGTTCTCCTGGTTGTCTATTATGCCTTGCAGGCCAACGGTTGTGCAAAGTAATATGACTATGAGGCTTACAATTTACTTTATTTCCCTTATCTACATGGTTGAAGGGATGTTGTTAGTTCAGCAGTAGTTGGCTTTTAAGTTGAAAATGGATCTTGGCTTGATTTGAAGGAACCCAACTCTGTGAGCATCCACATACATGTATCCCAGAATCGTGTTTTTCATTCTGATATATTTGGGAAAATGCTAATTCAAAGTTAGGGGTGTGCAGAGGAAAAAGAAATTTGGATAAATACAGATAGAATTACCAAAAATAAACAAGCAAAAATGTTGAAAACATAAATATGGTAAAACTGCCTTATTGGCGTTTCCCATGCACTACTGCTGAGGCGAGGGCTGATTTTGTATCCATGGATCTCGATTCAGTCTCCTTTTATCACCGTTCAGGCGATACCAGCTGATGTATATGGTTGTCACATTCTCCCCCTTTTTTTTTCCTTTATCAAGAGTATGCTGTAGAGTGTAATGACACACCAGCAAGGTTGAGTTGATTTGTGCTTTCTTGTAAGCTATTATTATTTCATATAGACAACAATCAGCATGTTTTGATCTAATGAGTTATGCTGAGTTATGCTAATGTTCTTTAATTTATTTCTGATCCACAGATCTGTAGGAGGTGTGTCCCTGACGAAGAGGCTTTGAGGCCCCGAAACCTGTAGGACTTTTTTGACACCATTATTTCCCTCACAACCAGCATTAGATTTACTAGTTAATTTGTGAATTAGGACCAATATTTTTGAGTTTACTTGTTTTCATTCTAAGGCCAAATGAGCCTCCATAGGTGACAACATATGGTTTCTTATGTTGGTGAAATGTATGACTATATGTAGGATTGTTGGTCCTTTTAGCAAGTCATTGGGCCTCATTAGAAGTTAGCCGGTCCGGATTTAAAGGTGCCGGTAAAACCGTACCGGTACAATTTTTCAGACTGGCTAACTCCGAGTCATGTGGCTGTGTGGTGTTACACCCGCAGGGTCTGACCTGATGGGCGTAACGCCAGTGGCCACACACGGACGTGGAAACACCGGCGCCATTACTGCATGGTGCCGGTGTTTCCACTGCCCCCATTCCCGTGGAGTCCTATGGAACTCCACGGGAATGGGGAGTAACGGAATGCCGGCTCCAGAATTACCAGACCACCGTGGCTGTTATGCCCCATGCCCTGGTTTAACCGGCACGGCTACCGCCAGACTCGTAATGAGGCCCATCGTGTTTTTTTCACATGTTTGTTATTAAAGCACAACGTTGTATTCATACTAATTACCTTATTTTCTGTGCTTCAAATGCTTTACTTGAGTTATTTACAAGATATTTATCTCTAGATCTTTACGATTGTTAATACACTGGAACATTTTGGGCCAATCTTGGGTTGAGTGCAAATTGGGCTTTGAGCTGTGGTAGCTCAGACATTTACTGCTGTGCCTTATAAAATGTGGCATCATTTTCTGTTTAGCACTTTGGCAAAATTGCAAAAGAAACTGCAGCAAATACTGATACAAATACAAATCTGTATAAAACAAACACACTGGTATAATGCCTGTAATGGGTTTGGGTTTTTATGTAGGTACCATACATCTCTGGAACAGGACTCTGTGCAGAACCATGCTTTCCCTTACATTGGTTAAGTCATTTCCAAGTGTCCTATGAACAACCAGCCTTCATGTCCTCATTTGTGTAAGGTGGTGTGTGCCGTTGTACTCAGTGAATTTTTGGCTGAGATTGTATGTCTCCTGATGTGTGCCCGACACAAGGTGCAATTAACCTTTTTAGCCTCAACTTGCTAGACCACCATGTACACCTTAAAATAATCCCAAAACGTAGGTGATCATAGCAGGATTTCTCCTGCCCTCCATGTACCTCGTAAGGGTCTTCTGGGACTGCCCTACACCCTTAGTGTCTTTGTACCTCCTCCTGACCTTTGGGCTGTCCACCATCTTCTCCATCACCCTCTCATATCTATGCTGCTACTCATCTGTTTCTTCCTCCACCAATGCCACATGTCCTTTCTCCCTTTCCTCTTCCAACACTTCTGTATTATCCACCTCCCTGCCCATCTCTGCCACTCCTGCAATCACTTCTGCCGTTTCTTCCTCAACCAATCTCTCATCTGCATGCTCCTTGTTAGGAAAGATTTCTCTTTTGGCTACGTTCCCTCCATAGTTCTATGGACCCCCTGGGATGTCCTGAATTTGTACAGGGAAGTGAAGCTTTCAGCTTCACACACCTGACCTTTTGTTCATTTTGCTATGGGAACAGTGATCAGTCCTTCAGACTATCAGTACTGGAAAACTATGTATCCCTTTTAACATTTTACATGTTGTAACTTGTGAACCTTGCACACAGCATTTTACAATGCAGTGCAGTGGAGATATTCTTGTATCACACTAGCCTTTCACACTTGAGATTTTTGGTTACATTTAAATGTGCCAAAATATAAGCCAATGGCAACAATTATATTTTTACCATTGTTGTGTTATTTCTAGTGTGCAAATTTGCATTTACCACATATGGCTTCTAACCAGGACTAGTGCCATTAAATTGCCACGTCATGAGATTTTCACTTGTTCTTTGGCCATATTGCTTTGTGTCCTTCTTCTTGCCTTGCCAGGTCAGGAAATCTCATATAAGAGCATGCACTTGCCTGGCAAAGCTCCACCTTTCATGGGCTAGTGATGCTTTTGTATGTGCGTGTGTGTGGCTCAGGAAAAGGATGAGACGGTCTTGTCCCACTCCACATTTGTGGTGCCTGAAATTCTAGGTGTGGGGCATGAGTGAAACCAAGAATGGTGTCTGATTGGACAAATGCTGATTGTGTGAATGGTGCAGATCATTATCAATGGTGGGCTTGGACTTGCTTCCAGCCAGGATTCTGGATAAGAAGAGGACGTCTGCAGCCATTTCTTCAGATATGCATTGGAGCCAAGAATTCTTTGTAGAAGAACAGCCAACTGAAGATCCGAAGAAGACTCCTGAAGAGGCCCTGCATCCCTTCCCGGGTCTGACCCAGTGAAACCCTTTTGGGCTAGCTGATCTGCGAAGGTCCTATGGAGTGCTTAAACCTCTTGGCTGGTGGGACCAACCGGTCTCGATGTGCTCTCAAGGATCCAGCCACTCTGAGGCTTCAGAAGTGTCCCTGGATCAGCCCTTGGAATGAAATGCCAGTTGAATACAAGCGCACCTATTGTCTTCGTCAGTGTGGTAACAATTCAATTATTCAGAGTTTTCAATTAAACTCTAACCTGTTTCTAGAAATGTAAGGGTGCGGTGGAGAGTAAGCTGACTCTGGTATCATAAGTCATAAAATGACAATAGAAAAAGTGAAATACCCATTATCGAATGGGTACTCCCGTCCCCTGCACACCTATCAATACTGAGAAGTACCTCTGAGTCAAGTATAAGTGAGACCACCTTAGTTCAGCAGTCTCTTGACTTTTCAACATTCACACAAGTGTTTTGTAACTCTTCATTGATTGCTTATAATTAGCAACATTTATTCATTAATTGTTTGGGAAACGAAGAAATTGAGAATTTGAACTCATATTTTTTTTATAATTGTCTATCAACTTAAATTCTGGCTAACACCTTTTTGCCAGTTATTACATCCAAATTCAACATATGGTATAGTTTTCATTAAAATTAACGATTGACTTAATTGTGCATCTCTATGCGTTTCGATGACTACTTCACTTCATCAGGAGCAAACATAATCATAATAGTTTCACCACACTTTAAATAGATAAACTTAAATCATTATTTTCAAACATCATCTTCATTTGAGAACAATTTTATACAAGGCAGGAACAGTTTTTGTGCTCAATCTAACAGGTTTGACACTAGTCTGAAGTAGTGCTAACTTGTCCTCTGTTTAAGGGATCGTGTGTGAGTTGATTTGAATGGACATATGCCTAAAATGTAAAGTGAAGAGTTTTAGAATTTTGGATTTGCAGCTCAATATAGTGTGCAAGATCTAGCTCAAAATCAAATATTACCTTTTGACATAGTTTGAATGCATTCTAACTGTCTCTCCCCTTCTCCCGGTGATCTCTAGAGGATTAATGGCATTTGTCCATGATCTGCTCATGCTCGTGTAACTCCTCTCCTAAAGGGTATTTAAACAATATATATTCAGTGATTCTGTCTCGCCTAACATCAGGAGGTTGAGTTAAACACTCTTATGGATATTAGTTACTCAGATGCTGTGACAGCGCAATTCCGAAATACTTGTCACGTACGGGAAGTAGTTAATAGCAGAATCTGCTGTCCATGTCACCCTGTGTGAATGATACAGTTCTAATTAGGAAGGCAATGTTGGGCACCTCTACTTACATTTAATCTGTACTCTGTTCCAAGTGCATGTATTTTCAAACTACAAGTTAGTTTACCTTCAGTGATTCTTCTAGTGCCCAGTGCGGAGATTTATAGTTCTCGCTGTTCACTATCGCTCACACTCAGTCTGTGATTGTTGTGCTGTGTTCAGAAAATGATACATGTGTGTTTACCTTAACTTCATTCTCTTATCTAACCCATGTCACATCGGTGTAGGGATTCGTGATTACTCACATGTCCAGCGCGGTGTTCGCTTCTGCATTGAACCGTCTCTGTTACTGCTTCGAAAGCGGGTCCGTTGCTAGGCAATGCTTTAAGAGTGTACGCTGAATCATGTACAGCATAGTTTTTACTGGGTGCTTACGGGAAGTGTGGTTTATCTTTTTATGCGTGTAGAATATAATCCACGTTCAACCTTCAATGTCTATGTGTTCCTCCTAAAATATATATCATACGTATATGTTTGAATGAGCGTCCTAATTCTGTTTATGATAAAAAGGCTTCTAACTCTAATGTGAGTAAGAAATGGGCATAGACCTGCCCCAGATGGCGTGACTAATCTTACATGATGAACTGTGTAACGTACTGATCAGGTGTCATACGGTGGATATGTTTCCACTATTTCACAATGGTTTAACGCTTAATTACACGCTGTCATGTCATTATGATGTTATACAACATACAAGTTATTGTAACTACATTCTGATTTCATATGCAGAGTAGAGGATTGCAAAATGACCCCCGCATTCATTTTTTTATTTTTTTATTTACTCGTATATAATTGCTTTAGCAATTTTTACATGAATCTTGCAGTATTCCTTAGGAGCAAAGAAATTACAGAACGAACGAAGATAAGTCTAAAAGTCGAGCAGAGCAAAGCCCTGTTGGCAAGGTCACGCCCAGAAGTCAGGAGAGAAGAGGAAGAAGAAGACTAAATGTTATTAGATTAAGTTAATTGCCTCCATCAGGGTCTTTGGCTGCACCGGTGGGTCTCTGTTCAGTTCCTTCATTTACTTTTTGAAGGGTGCTTCCAGAATTTTTGCTGTGGCCAAGGTCCAGGGAGTCTTTTCACCTGACATTAGTCTATTCCAACAGGTGGCTTGTTCCTCTCCATGTACGCCTACCCAGCTGGTACACAGGTTGTTGAGGAAGTCCGTCCGTATTTTTCTTAGCTAAGGGCACTCTATTAACAGATGTCTTATTGTTTCTGGTTTGTCAGTTTCTCCACATAGTCTGCAATCTTTAGGTGCAGTTTTTAGTCGGATTGCCTGAATTTCTCGTGTCGGGAGGAGATTTAAACGTGCTCTCATGTAGAATGCTCTTAATCTTTTATCCGGAAACTTTGTACAGTATGGTAGCGGTTTATTCAGGCTATTGAAGGTTGGTGGGAGATGTTTTGCCAATTTATTTCCATGTGCTTTTTCCATGGTGTTTATCCAGTCTTGGGCCTTCAATTTGTCTTTTACTCTTTCTGGGTTTGCTTGCAAGTCTGCTTCTGTGCATGCCACCTCCTCCAGTTTCTCTTTTAGCTTGTCCATCCAGCTGTTTAAGGCAGTCAGTTTACGACTTGATATTTCAGTTCTGATAATCTTATATGTTGTGGGGCCTCTGGTAGTAAAGTTTTTCTTAGGATTTGCATGGCACTCAATGTTACTGATTGTTCTAGAGAGAGGAGGCCTAACTCTCGTCTAATAATGTCCATTGAAACTGAATTAGGTAGACCTAGCAGAATTTTCCACAGGTACCCTTCCAATTTCTGCCATATGGTGTTCGGTATATTCAACATGGCTTTTTCCTTATCCAGATACCATTTGTGACTTCTGTTTTTTTTGTATCTCTCCTTCTTAATGTCAGAATTTTTGTTTTTTTCTTATTTATTTGTAGGTTGTTTTGTTCCATGTATGTCGCCAAGTTGTTTAATTGGCCCTGTAGGCCTATCTCCGTCTGGTCCAGTAGAATAAGGTCGTCTGCATACAGTAGCCCTGGAATAGTTGTGTTTCCTAGTTTAGGCGGGAAGGACCTTACTGAGAGTTCTGTTTCTTTAAAGTCACCCAGGTATGTGATAAAAAGTGCCGGGGCTAATGGGCAGCCTTGCTTTACTCCGCGGTTTGCTGTAATTTCACGCGTCAGCGTACCTTGGGTGTTGAGGCGAACTCTTATTCTGGTGTTCTCGTGAAGGGCCCTCACTGGGTCCAGTAGCTCTCCTGGGCATTTCCAACTTTCCAGTTTGCTCCATAGTCTTTCCCTGTCCACTCTGTCGAATGCCTGTGAGAGGTCTATGAAAGCCAAATGTACTGGTGTCACTCCTTGCTTTACCTTTGCTTTTATAATGTTCAGCATAAAAATGTTTACTATGGTGCTTCCGTTCTTGAGGAAACCCATTTGAAAGGGGTCGTTTGCCGGTGATGTCTTCGCCCAAGTTTGAAAATGCCTTAACAGTATAGTAGCGAAGATTTTCCCAATTATGTCCAAGAGTGTTTTTGGGCGATAATTGCCCAGACTCTTCTCTGTCGCCTTGCTTGAAAATCGGTACAATTACCGCTTCTGTCCATGATGTCGGGATCGCTTGTGCATCTCTGCAGTGCTCAAAGAGCGTACTGATTCAATCTGTCCACGCGTCAGCATTTTGTTTGATATCTACATTACTCAGGCCATCCGGGCCTGGTGCCCTTGATTTCTTGAGTCTTGTTATTGCTGAACTTATCTCTTGTTTATCAGACACATCAAGCCAACGTGGACCTTTCGTTCTTTGTATTTGCGTCGTAGATGATGACGGAACTTTGAACAGATCTTCAAAAAAAGTGGCCCATTTTTCTTCACTCACCGCATTGGTCAATCAGTTGACTGCTTCTTTATTGGGCTTTTTGATGAGTGTCCAAAAATCACTACATTTCTTGGAGCTTAGAGCCCTAAGCATCGCCTCTGTATCCTTTTGATAATGCACGTGACGGTATCCTAAAATCCAGGGTTTTGTATGCCCTTGTTGCCAATTGCAAGTTTCTCCATCCTGTCGTGGTGTTAAGCCTCTTAGCTTGTTTTTTTGTTTTCCTTAATTCTCTTTTTCTTTCAACTAGCTCTTTATCATATGCGTGTGTGTTGTTCGTTTTAGCAGGGTTTCCCCCTTTCCTTCTCTGTCTGTGCTGCAAGAGGAAGGGTAGATAGTCTGGTCGTGCTGTTTTCTGATCTGTGGTAAGGACTTCTCTTTGATATTTCTCCATAATGTTTGCGATGTCTGAAGCTGTGGCACCGGCGAGTTAGCTGGCTGTTCGCCTCTATCGAGTGTTGATACGTTTGGGTGAGATGGCTTGTTGATGACCATGCGATGGTTACCAAATTGTGGTCACTCTCTGTGGTTCTAACTACTGCGTAGTTTTCTATGTAGTGTAGCATACTTTCCGACGTAAAAACGTAGTCCAGGGTAGCTTTTGATTCACCTCTCTCCCAGGTTGGTATCGTCTCCCCCCATGTTCTCGATGTTGCAACATTGTGTAGGATCCTTGATTTCATTAAGGCATTCCATCTGGCTCCTCTTTCTTCTGCTTGCGTCCGCACGTTCCTCCTCTCACTATTTTCCGTATTTTGGTTGCAATTGGAATTCAAATCTCCACATATGATTATGTGTGTTTGTGGATCTTCCACTGAGATGATATCCAGCATGTCTTCTATTTTTTTGCAGAACTCCGGGCTTGATATTCTCTGTGGGTTCCAGCATATTGTCACAATTGCTATCTTCTCTGTTTCTAGGCGACTGGTTCCTTTTTGTTCTTTTGTCCAGGTGGTCAAAACCGCCAGAATACCATATGATTCTGCTATTATCTTGGTAATTTCAATTCCTGAACCCATTCGGACTGCTACAAGTAGCCCTGCAGACGGGCGGCCAAAGATTCCTTTATTTGCTGCTGAGAATGCTATTTCGAAACCGTCCAGTGCCGGTTTCTCCATTAACCATTAACCAGGTTTCCTGAAGACAGAGTATATCTTGGTTATCTGGGTTCGTTAGGTGATGGTGACCTCTCGTATTCCATGAGGCCATTGTCAAGGTGTTCTTTATCTTCGTTTGCTGAAGTTCGACTGGAGGAGGTCATTTTCCCGACTCACCTCCTAGTGATTGCTATTTATCCATTTGAGAGTTTAGTGCTGCTTTCAACCATTTCCACTGGCCTTTTTTTTTTTTTAGGTCTTCCCTTTCTGGCTCATCCTCTCCTCTTTCTTTGGTCTCTTCATCCCTTCTATTTTCTTTCCTTTTCTTTTCTTCTTTCAACTAGCTCTATGCGTGTGTTTTTCGTTTTAGCGGGGTTTCCCCCTTTCCTTCTCTGTCTGTGCTGCAAGAGGAAGGGTAGATAGTCTGGTCGTGCTGTTTTCTGGTCCATGGTAAGGACTTCTCTTTGATATTTCTCCGCCATGTTTGCGATGTCTGAAGCACAGGCGAGTGAGCTGGAAAATATCTGGCGAAAAACAAGGTGAAAACCAAATGGAGCAGAGTCGTCTGAAACACACACATGTGTTTTTGGCTTCTACCGGCATTATTTAGCCTTCCATAAATTCAAATTTGGATAGTAATTTCCCTAGGATAGTTGTGTTGTCCTTTGTTGCTTCGTTCATTGTTTCGTACAATTTGCCAAAAGGGGCAAGAGCAATCGTTATTGCTGCCATAATTGTTGTCATATCTTGTTTTCTATTTGGTGAGTTTTTTTGTGTATCCATCAAAATTTCACTGTGTCTTCTGTTCTTCCTTAGTGTTTGTTCTTGGGTGTGAGAATGGAGGAAGGTCTGTGACATGTTTTCCGGGCCACCGGGAGTCCTGGGTGGAGATGGGGTTGGTTGATACATTCTGTGCTCCCCGGTGGTATCCATTAATAGCGATGTTTTTTCTGCAGTTTGGATGGTCGAGTTTCACTTCTATTTAAGTTGTGCAGATGAATTTTTGTCCAAGGCTGCTCACTCATTTTCCCCCGTGCCCCTTGTATTTGGGGAAGCGCCCTTCCCCCCTCTTCCTGCAACTTTTTATGCCTCTGGGAATCTTGAACCGACTTTTTATCTGTGGGGTCTAGTTGTTCCTGTTTTAGTGGACTCCCCTCTAGCTGCGTGTTCATCTCGGCGACGGGAGAGGCATTTTCCCGTGGCCGATCTCCTCATTTAAAATTTGAGGTGTCGATTCTTTCGTCATCTTGCTAGAATGCTGACTCTCCTTTTCTTTCCTTGATGGAACCGTTGAATTTTTTTCTTCTAATTGAATTGTGGTGTCCGATGTTATTGATTCCCGAGGTAGCTTTAGAGGCCTTCCAGTCCCATTTCAGTTTCACTTTCAGGAATTCTGATGCCATCGAGTCCTCAGTTTTTCTTGTTTTCTTGTTTTCGTTTGAATTGTTGTTTCTTAAAGAAATTCAACAGAGCATTTGAAATTAGTGGGTTTGGTAGAGTGTCTGTTTGGTTTTCACCTCTTTTTTCCCCCTTTTTTTTTCTAGTTTTTTATCTTTAACTTCACTAGTTTTGTCCGTGCCTCTGCTACTGGTCAACATATTTCAAATAGGTTTTCCTTTTCTTTTTTGCTTTTGGCACCTTTTCCTTTTGTCTTTTGGTGGTAGTTATTTTTGTTGCTTTTGCCTGAGACGTTTTTGGGGAAACTGTCGATCGGTTTCCCTCAGGCTCCTTCGCTTGTCTTTCTTCCATACTTGCTGGATCAAGTTCTGCCAATTCTTCTCTAACCACTGGTCATTTTATTGGGTCAGCATTTGCTGACAAGTATTTATCCTCCGTTATGTCAATCATTAAATCATCTGGATTTTGCGTCCTTAGTTGCTTCTGGCGGTGAATTTGCGCTTTTATCTGTATTGTAACTTTCCCCTCCTTTCCTGGTTCATCAGATTTGTTTGTCTGGGCTCCTCCTTTTGATGGGTCGCCCTCAGGGGCTTCCCTGCTTCTTGTGTTCAAACTTTGCAGTTTTATCCATTCCACGTCTTCCACCCTCCCTGTGGATGTCGACTTCACTGCCGACTTAACTGCGTTCTTATTTGCCTGGACTGTCGCTATTGCCTCCGACGGCTCACGTGTATTTGTTGGGCGGGCTGGGGCAGGAGCAAGGGCCAGCCTGGATAGCCCTCTGGCCATCTCGACTGGAACTCCTCTCGCCGAAGCGGGGGTCCTGCCTCTATCTCGGTCTCTGCCCCCATTATACACTGCCGCTTCCGCTTGATCTGTTAGCAAACTAACTTTGCTTCCAGGTGTTGTCCTTGGCATTTCCTGCCCCACGATGTTTACCGCTTTTAACATTTTCTGTGGTGTATTTTGATGATCCGGGGGGACCTCTGGCAAAAAGTCAAAGAGGGGGTTTGTGGCTTGTGGGGGTGTGAGTGTCGCGGAGGCATTCTTACCTCATTTTACTAGAGGCGACGTCTTCTCCGGCAGATGCTTCGCGTTACTTCTGAGGCATCTCGGCTCCAGCTCATCCGCACCCACGTCCACATCTCGCACCCCTGTGGGTTCTGCTTCTGCTGTTGTGTTGTTACTTTTTTCTGGGTCCTCAGGCTCCTCTGGGTCCGTGCCACTGCCCCTCTGCACCAACTGCATGACTGCAGACTGCTTGACTCTGCTGACTCCACTGATGCTCCGCTGTCCACTCCGCGGACAGGATACAGTTTTTAAAGTGGGTCCGCCCACAGTAAAGGAAATAAAAGGCAGACTCCTGCAGACTGCTCGACTCTGCTGACTCCGCTGATGCTCCGCTGTCCGCTCCGCTGACAGGGTACAGTTTTTAAAGTGGGTCCGCCCACAATAAAGGAAACGAAAGTCAGACTCCTGCAGACTGCTCGACTCTACTGTCTCTGCTGATGCTCCGCTTCATTATTATTCATTCTCACGTTGTTGTCATATGTTGGGGCTGTCTTTTCTACAACTTCTTGTTGTTAAGCTAGTAAATACAATCAATGCAGATCATAGGAATATATTCAATGAAAATTCTTCGTTCATCCCACGTGGTTCTAGGGCTTGTAATTTATATATCCAGAACATTTCCCTATGGGACAATATCTGCTAAATATTCCCACGTCTCGGTGGTTTGGTCACTTTTTCCAACACTACAAATTTTAGCTGCGAAATCGAGTGCTATTTGTTCAGAAAATGTCTTGGTACCAGTGATTTGGTATTTATTGTGCGAATATTTTATTTATGTTCGGCAATTCTGTCTTTCACTTTCCTGGTTGTTTGCCCCACATAATACTGTCCGCATGGGCAGATTAAAGCATAGATAAGTAGTTTGTTTTTACATGTGGCATAGTCTCGTAATTATATCTTCTGTCCTGTATACGGATGTCTGATGTTTGAGCCTTTTTGCACGTTGTTGCAATGGCAAAAATGTAGGCACGGAAACGTGCCTTTTTTGGGTTTTGACAAAAAGAGTTGGGTATTCTTTGCCAACCGTTCTGCCTTTACCAAGGAGTCTATTAAACTTTTGCCCTGTGTGTAGGCCATTAAGGGCATTTTGGGAAATAGTGTGCTGAGTTGTGGGTCTAGTCTGATAGATATATCAGAGGGTAATCTTCTTTGTTATCTTTCATTTTTGGTTTTAAAAGGTCCATTCTCTTTCTTGTTCTGCATTTTTGCACTGCTTCTGTCAAAATTGCATCTGGGAAGCCTCTTTCATTGAATCGGTCAATTTGTTCCTTTTCAGATTCATCATAAGCATCATCATCTGAGACTATACGTCTAATCCTTAATTGTTGACTCAATGGAAGGTTGTTTTTCAAATGTTGCGGAATATGACTAGTGCAGTAAAGACTGTTATTCACATCCGTGGATTTTCTAAAGAAAGTGGTGTGTAATTGTTGTGCCTTTGGAATAACTTTGACATCAAGAAAGTGTACTTCAGGTGCACCAATTTCCAAAGTGAATTTAATTCTCGAGTTGCATCCATTCAAATAGTCTACAAAGGTCACTAGTTCTTCGGTCGGTCCCTTATACCAAACATATCATTGATGTATCTTTTCCACATGGCTACTTTGATTGACCATGTGGGATTTTCGAGGATGTGGCGGGTCTCAAAGTAGAACATGAACGTTTTGGCGTACACCGGGAGCCATTGCAGAACACATCGATGTGCCCGAGATCTGTAGGTAGTATTGTCCATCGAATCTAAAGAAATTATTGTACAAAATAATTTTAGCAAGTTCTATCACAAATACCTTATAAGCGTTGAAGTATTCTTCTTTTAGAAGTATCCATTCCAAGGCCTCTAGTCCTTCCTCGTGGGGTATGGAGGTATATAGCCCTTGGACTGACCAGCTCTCCAGTGTGCTTTCTCATTAGAACTGTCGCCGTTCGGCTTCTATAAAGCTGGAAGATGGGTGGTCACCAGCTTTTGGTACAAGTTGCTGTCCTGTTGAATTACAGCCACCCAGCTAGAAGGAATTCTTCTCAGATGGGTCTTCTTCAACCACAACTGAAGAGCGCCTGCCATCACCTGTGTGTGGTGACTGTCACTGTAACTTGCCTTACTCTGTCTTGCAAAGTGTCCTGAAGAGGTCTGCATGTGTGCTTTCTGCACTTCTCCATCGTCAAGGGTTGCACTCTGCTCCTGCAATGAGTGGAAGAATCCTTCCATCTGCTGCTCCTGAGCACCTCTCCTCCGAACCAACGGCAGGAAAACCAATCTCCAGCTACCCCCAGTTGACCCAACCAGACCTCTGGGAAAAGTGGAGTCAGGGGGTAAGTAAATGCAAAGTATGTGTCTGCCCCCATCCTCCATAGGATAACATTGAGAACAAGTCTCTTTGTATCCTTCCATTCGACAGCTTTTTGGTCACTGCACCTGAATGGTGAAACCTGAGAGATAGAAACACATTTTTTGCCGACACAAGAACGTTACCTGCATCAGATACATTCTGGGGGAAGCATTGTGACTTTTGGGCACAAGACCCCACTCTTCATAGGGATTGGACTTCTGAAGCTAGGGCATATTTCTTGTGACTTGATTTCATCTTTCTACACCACTTACTTACCTTATGTTATTAATTTAAGCCATTTAATGCATTCTAGAACCTGTAGGAAGAAAGGAGGCTCCACATTGTAGACAGGTCAGCATTTCAACAAAGATGCAAACTGATTCCATTTGTGAACAAGAGTGTCTGAGACTCAGTGTGAGAATATGGGCTGTGTCTAGTGTATGTCAGTATCATGAATGCACAAATCGCATGGCAGCTAAAAGAGGGTTTTCAATTTGGCACTGCATAACAGCTGGTATCATTTTGGACCACACCACATCAATATGGACTGAGTTGCACTGAAGCATAAAGACTGATAATTACTAACCACTAACCCCTAACTATTTACATATCCCTGTACTAATATTCAAGACAGTTCAGGCCATATAGTTTGGTGGAAACTTTGGTGCAGATTGATATGCTAAATTAAATGGCAAAAACAAGCTGTGCAATATATTTGGAGAGCACGGAAGTAAATAAATGTGCAGAATAAAAGGCTGTTTGCTTGCAGTGAAAATGTGAGGAATGCGATCTGCGGAATATAGTGCCTTTTTAAAAGTAAACCCATTGTTCATTTTCAGAACAGGAAAACAGTGCAGAGAAATGCAACACATTCATCCATTGAGCCAACTAACAGTGCAAGCTGATGACGTGTGTCTAGAACATTGTAGTGAGTTGGCCTGTTAAAGGGAGGCATTTATGGTTGCCACATGTCAAGACTTTCAAATGCAGTATTCTGTTACATTTTATGTAAGTAAACATACATTCTTGGGAGGGTTCAGGCAGAAGGTATATCTTGAACCGACTTTTTATCTGTGGGGTCTAGTTGTTCCTGTTTTAGTGGACTCCCCTCTAGCTGCGGGTTCATCTCGGCGACGGGAGAGGCATTTTCCCGTGGCCGATCTCCTCATTTAAAATTTGAGGTGTCGATTCTTTTGTCATCTTGCTAGAATGCTGACTGTCCTTTTCTTTCCTTGATGGAACCATGGAATTTTTTTCTTCTAATTGAATTGTGGTATCCGATGTTATTGATTCCTGAGGTAGCTTTAGAGGCCTGTCCGGTCCCGTTTCAGTTTCACTTTCAGGACTTCTGATGCCTTTCGAGTCCTCAGTTTTTCTTGTTTTCTTGTTTTCGTTTGAATTGTTGTTTCTTAAAGAAATTCAACAGAGCATTTGAAATTAGTGGGTTTGGTAGAGTGTCTGTTTGGTTTTCACCTCTTTTTTCCCCCTTTTTTTCTAGTTTTTTATCTTTAACTTCACTAGTTTTGTCCGTGCCTCTGCTACTGGTCAACATATTTTGAATAGGTTTTCCTTTTCTTTTTTGCTTTTGGCACCTTTTCCTTTTGTCTTTTGGTGGTAGTTATTTTTGTTGCATTTGCCTGAGACGTTTTTGGGGAAACTGTTGATCGGTTTCCCTCAGGCTCCTTCGCTTGTCTTTCTTCCATACTTGCTGGATCAAGTTCTGCCAATTCTTCTCTAACCACTGGTCATTTTATTGGGTCAGCGTTTGCTGACAAGTCTTTATCCTCCGTTATGTCAATTATTAAATCATCTGGATTTTGCGTCCTTAGTTGCTTCTGGCGGTGAATTTGCGCTGTTATCTGTATTGTAACTTTCCCCTCCTTTCCTGGTTCATCAGATTTGTTTGTCTGGGCTCCTCCTTTTGATGGGTCGCCCTCAGGGGCTTCCCTGCTTGTTGTGTTCAAACTTTGCAGTTTTATCCATTCCACGTCTTCCACCCTCCCTGTGGATGTCGACTTCACTGCCGACTTTACTGCGTTCTTATTTGCCTGGACTGTCGCTATTGCCTCCGACGGCTCACGTGTATTTGTTGGGCGGGCTGGGGCAGGAGCAAGGGCCAGCCTGGATAGCCCTCTGGCCATCTCGACTGGAACACCTCTCACCGAAGCGGGGCTCCTGCCTCTATCTCTGTCTCTGCCCCCATTATACACTGCCGCTTCCACTTGATCTGTTAGCAAACTAACTTTGCCTCCAGGTGCTGTCCTTGGCATTTCCTGCCCCACGCTGTTTACAGCTTTTAACATTTTCCGTGGTGTATTTTGATGATCCGGGGGGACCTCTGGCAAAAAGTCAAAGAGGGGGTTTGTGGCTTGTGGGGGTGTGAGTGTAGCGGAGGCGTTCTTACCTCGTTTTACTAGAGGCGACGTCTTCTCCGGCAGATGCTTCGCGTTACTTCTGAGGCATCTCAGCTCCAGCTCATCTGCACCCACGTCCACATCTCGCACCCCCGTGGGTTCTGCTTCTGCCGTTGTGTTGTTACTTTTTTCTGGGTCCTCAGGCTCCTCTGGGTCCGTGCCACTGCCCCTCTGCACCGACTGCATGACTGCAGACTGCTTGACTCTGCTTACTCTGCTGATGCTCCGCTGTCCACTCCGCGGACAGGATACAGTTTTTAAAGTGGGTCCGCCCACAGTAAAGGAAACAAAAGGCAGACTCCTGCAGACTGCTCGACTCTGCTGACTCCGCTGGTGCTCCGCTGTCCGCTCCGCGGACAGGGTACAGTTTTTAAAGTGGGTCCGCCCACAATAAAGGAAACAAAAGGCAGACTCCTGCAGACTGCTCGACTCTGCTGACTCTGCTGATGCTCCGCTTCATTATTATTCATTCTCACATTGTTGTCATATGTTGGGGCTGTCTTTTCTACAGCTTCTTGTTGTTAAGCTAGTAAATACAATCAATGCAGATCATAGGAATATATTCAATGAAAATTCTTCGTTCATCCCACGTGGTTCTAGGGCTTCTAATTAACCCCTAACTTTTTAGTTAACCCCTAACTATTTACATATCCCTGTACTAATATTCAAGACAATTCAGTCCATATAGTTTGGTGGAAACTTTGGTGCAGATTGATATGCTAAATTAAATGGCAAAAACAAGCTGTGCAATATGTTTGGAGAGCACAGAAGTAAATAAATGTGCAGAATAAAAGGCTGTTTGCTTGCAATGAAAATGTGAGGAATGCGATCTGCGGAATATAGTGCCTTTTTAAAAGTAAACCCATTGTTCATTTTCAGAACAGGAAAACAGTGCAGAGAAATGCAACACATTGATCCATTGAGCCAACTAACAGTGCAAGCTGATGACGTGTGTCTAGAACATTGTAGTGAGTTGGCCTGTTAAAGGGAGGCATTTATGGTTGCCACATGTCAAGACTTTCAAATGCGGTATTTTGTTACATTTTATGTAAGTAAATATACATTCTTGGGAGGGTTCAGGCAGAAGGTATAAAAATAGCTGTCTCTCAGAAGGCTGTTCTCTATCTCTGACACTCTTGATCTCTGCCTGACACTGGGAGTTTGCTGCATTCTCTGGCAGGCAGGCAGGCAGGATGGGGAAAAGACTTTGTGGAGTTCTTTCATGCCGAGAGGGGAGAGTGAAGTAGATAAGGAAACCTCATGTATGGGCTCTATCCAAGCAGACGAGGAAGAGAGATTCTCACAGGCTGGGTGGTGAGAGAAAATCTGACTTTGCTGTGTAGTAAATTGAGGTGTGAGGTGAATTAATGATATTTGCAAGACTATTTGAAAGGCAGTTGTAGGCTGGCAAATCTTGTCATTAATTAACGAAAGTGGGTAATTCCTTTCAGGTTCTGCACAGAGCAACTGCTATATTTCAAAGGTCTTTGTTAAGTGTTACAGAAAGAGCACAGCCCTGAAAGGTGTGCTTACATTCTTAAATGTAGAAAGCTATTTTTCATGTTTTTTTCCCTGCATGCTACAAGCTTCAGATATGGCAGAATGTTGGTGAGCTGCGAAGATTGGTGATAAGTTCAAGGTCGGTTTTAGCAGGACCCTTGGCATCTATCACAAAGGAGAGTATATGAAGCCTATCATGAGAAAAGCTATTTACCACAGGTGAAACAACTGAAAATTAATTGTAATTGTGGATATTTCATCTGCATTTTGAATCACAGGAAATGCCATGTGAAAACACTGTGCATTGTACATTTTTTTTCTTGTATTTCTGCATATGTCTGATTTCTTATAAAGCATAGACGAAAGAAACAATTTAGCCTCAGCCTACTTATTATGTGTCCTGATTCCTTCTGTTAGTATACAGACTGATGTAAAACAAGTGGTAAACTCATTTTACCGCAGGCAGTATTTCACTCTATCGCATGTGATAAAAATTAAAAACCAAACGGGTCACTGTGAATGGGCTCATATCCTAAGGGTATGGTTAGATGGGTAGCTATTTTTATGTAACCTGATAAGTGAATTCTGAGATACTGCCAAAAGAGCATAGCATGCTTTTAGATACGATTTTCATAGCAATGATACATCTTCCTGACCTGTGTGAACCCCAGAACTGTTTGCTTTACTGGTGTATCATTTTTCCTTATACCTCAGTCAGTGGGAACTTTTTTCCACACTCACAGAGACTTTTACTCTTTTTCATGGGTGTCATTGTTAAGACTCTCTATTGTGTCTTTTTAATGCTATCCTCTTTGACAACTTTTGGCACATACTGCCTATTGTTTCAGGGTTTATCTTGGGGCTCCCTTTTTTTAACGTTCTCTGGCTAACCTTTTGAGAACTACAGTTCCCAAGGATAGAAAGGATCTTCGGATCCATTTTACATTTTATTAGGCTACCTTATGTGGAGCGCTGGGGAGATACTGGGTATCCCCTTTTTCATTTTTAACTGTAACATTTATGTTACAGGGATAAGCTTACCTTCATTGGCAGATGACAGAGAACCTTTTAACTAATTTGGTTCACCTTTGGCGCGGGCTGTTTCTACAGCCCTGATAAATGCGCCGATGGGTGCTCATTTTACCAAAATGGCCCCTGTCTTTTTTATTGCCGTTAGAGTGCCTGGCTCCTTTCTTGTTCCTTCCCCTTACATCCAGGTTTGGGAAAATCTTTGTGTCAATTTTGTCTTCAATGGGAATCCTGTGGATTCCCCGCCAGGCTCCAGAGTGTCTGTGAAGGAAGGAATCGAGGGAGGAGTCCAAAACTCTGCAGCCCTTTGTCTTCCAGCCTGACTGCGAGAATCCTGTTCAACCTGGGAGGCTGGCTGTCCTGAAAGGACTGCCAACCCCTCAAGTATGAATGTTACAATTCTGTTCGATTGGCTGGGTTCCTCCATAAAAATCTGATCCTGGAAGATGAAGAAGTAGTCCACTACTAGAACCAAAACTGAAGAGGATGATGCCTAGATTATTTCCAGCGACCGGAGACCCTGCTGTGGTGTGTAACTGAAGCCTGCTGTTACCCTTCCTTCCAATCAACTTGGGGACTCTGAAAATGATGACCCTGACCCAGAACAAGGTGAGACCATCTCAACTCAAGAAGACCTACATTTTGAGCACTCCCACATCATGCTGCAACCTTGAGGGGCTACAATATGCCTATACCCTAGAACCTGAAGCCATTGTGTGGTGCACAGTCTTCCTAATTCCAAATCGTGCTGAAACTTTGTGGGCATCCTGCTTAATATCCAGAGACATGAATCTAGTATGAACAGTTCCCTCGCCAGAGTTATGGACCTTGCAAATTATGAGAATCCGACTGACCACATTCAGTCTTCTACTGGCTTCTGAAAAGGAAGCCAAAACCACATAGTCCTCTCGTCCAGTTCACCCAAGCCCCCGCTGGAATCCTCCTATCTCACCCTGCCTACAGTTGGCTTCTAGACCACTATGGTCCCTCTTCTGCGTCTGAGAGAACTCAAGTCATAGAATTGGGAAGGGCTGAATACATTAAGGGGTCTGCCTTGAAAAGTAAAACAAGTGTTGAAAGGTTTACTTACTTGTAACAGAGTTAGTTGCTAACTGCCCTCCGAGAGTGAGCAGTTACAAAAGTTCTTACTTAGCTTGAAAGTGTTCTGTCATTTGCAAAAGTACAGGTAAAGTTATTACTTACCTTAGATATGTTCTGCTATTCTGAAAAGTATATATAGGTTTTCCCTACCTGGAATAGCTGTGTGCCATTCTGAATAAGTGTACTCAAAGGGCCTCATTACACGGATGGCGGAGAACCATGGTGCTATTAGCGCCATGGCTCATGCCGGTAAAATACCGGCACCACCTTGGCGGAAAGGGGAATTACCGCCCCATTCCAAGGTTGGCGGGGCGGGAATTCCCCCTTCCACCATTGCCTTTCCCCATTCCCATTTTTGCCCCATAGGGCATAATGGGAATGGGGAAGGCGCTAATTACGTTACCGCAAATTGCGGTACCGTAATTAGCTCCCTGGGTCCCTTTGCGGGTTGGTTTTTAACGCCTGCAAAAAGCAGGCGTTAAATCCCCCAACCCGCAAAGGGACCTCGTAGTAAGGCGGTAAGGATTTACCAGTACCGGTATTTTACAGGTACCGGTAAAACCTTACCGCCATCCGTGTAATGAGGCCCAAAGTCTTACTTTCCTCAGAAAGGTCTCTCCATTCTAAACGAAAGTAGATAAAAGGTTAATTTATTCACTTGAGAATTGATTCCCACTCTTCATAAAAGTAATGCTGTTGTTTCCACTTTACTATTCCTGTTAGGATAAAGGTATGAGTGTCCCTAATTGGGTCTTGCTTCCCCTGACTTGCTGTTAGCCTGTCGAGAATAAGTCTGCCTTAGGTTATACTGATCCTTAAATTGGTGATAGCTCCTTTTAAAAGTATATAGGTTTTACCTGCCTTGAATAGCTTTGTGCCATTTTTTAAAAGTGCTCTTTAGGTGTAACTGACCTTGATATGCATGGTGCAATCCTCAATAAGTGTAAAAAGTTCTTGCTGACTGTAGTCTGTGTTCCACTGAGCTGAAAAGTAAGTGTAATTGTATATTACACCCCAAGGTCCAACGCCGCTAGAATAACTGTGTTATCCTGAATCAGAGTTAAAGGTTTTTACTATTCCTGTATAAAGTGCTCCACTAGTGAGAAAAGTGTATTGTCCAGTTGATTAACTATGTGTTTTCTTACTGAGTGTCACAGTACAACTGCTAGGGTCTACTACCCTTGTATTACTACAAGTAATCTTAAAGTAACCGTTGGTCTTACTTCCCTAGAGCTACTGTTATTCTAAAGAAGGTATTATGCTTTGGTCTGTGTACCTTCAAGCACAGTGGTGTGTTTTTATGAATGTGTTTATGACTCTATGACCAGTACTTACCCCAAGACTTAATTTGGCCTACTTGTATTTAAAACAAACCTTTATTTTGTATAATACTTCTGGTTGTCAGTGTTTCTATGGAATTATTGGTGTAGTACAGGTTCTATGTACTTTCCTACAGCCCTCTCTTCCTCCTAAAATAAGCCTGACTTCTCTGCCTATGCTACCATATACTGAGGTGGTACAGTCTTCTACTAAGTGTGGAGTCTTGTACTGGCTCAGTTGAAAGGTTTTACTAAGTCCCTAGTTGGACTTCTGCAAAATTGTCCTAACATGTGGTATTGTAGATAGAATACCACATGATGATGATAAAACTGTTATTTAGGGTGCACCAGGTTTGGTCTTCGTTTACCATTCATGATCCTAGTATAAAGAATATAGGGCAATTCGGTAAATAGGGCTCACCACCATACCACGAGATACCCCAACAAGCTCACCAAAAATGGTATCCAGTCGTATTATCGGTATGAAACGATTTAAATTACAGAGCTCTTAATATTTCGATAGTGATATATTTCATGTATGAAATGTGAAGATTAACCATGTGTCACACTCAGATAGAATTGTGAAGTGTAACTACGCATCACACTTAGATTGAAATGTGAAGATTAACCATGAGTCACACTCAGATAGAATTGTGAAGTGTAACTACGCATCACACTTAGATTGAAATGTGAAGATTAACCATGAGTCACACTCAGATAGAATTGTGAAGTGTAACTACGCGTCACACTTAGATTGAAATGTGAAGATTAACCATGAGTTACACTCAGATAGAATTGTGAAGTGTAACCATGCGTCACACTTAGATTGAAATGTGAAGATTAACCATGTTTCACACTTAGATTGAAATGTAAAGATTAACCATGTGTCACACTCACATAGAATTGTGACGTTTAACCATGCGTCACACTTAGATTGATATGTGAAGATTAACCATGGGTCACACATAGATTGAAATGTGTAGATTAACCATGAGTCACACTTAGATAGAATTATGGAGATTTGTCATGTGTCACAACATGTCTGCCAACTAGGTGGATAAACTACAATACCAAACACACAGGATAATCATAGATGTTGAGCACATCAACGTAAAGACAATGAGTTAAGGAAAACCTGCTAACCCAACGCTAAAGCCGCAATTTTCTGCATACACTTCACATACAGAAACTCACACAACCACCTCTCTGCACAGCAATACGCACACACTTCAACACATTACAACAACAGACTAACAAGACATAACCTGGCACAACAGAACATGGGAATTCATATGACCCAAAAAACCCACGTAAGCACAGCGAATGGTACAAACTGAACTGCAGTTGTCTACAAGACATCACAACTCTTCCTATTCCCACTGCACCCTACGACCTCTTTTTCACACACCTTTTCACATCCGCTAGAACGCCTGGGGACCACCCTGGCGGTGACGGTGCACAGTACAAATACCTTTAACATTAACATTATCATTAAGAAAAATACTGGAAAATACCTCTAACAAATCTATGGTGACTGTATATATGTTTATTATTGTGTTGGGTGATATTATCACCTGCTTGCTTCATTTTTCAGTATGTGTTTGAGACTAGAATACATACAGTATTTTTGGACATTCCTGTCTAAATTGAATTGTTGTGTACTTCACTGTGTGGGCTAATGTTGGACCCGTGACCCCACTCACACTCTCCTGAGTATAGCATTGACTGTATGCCATTGCTCCCTTGATTGGTTTTGCTAACCTCTCAGAGATCCCCTGTTCACTATAACTAGGGTGGCCTCCAAATATGTGCCCACCAATGCGAGATTCTAGAAACCATCGTAATACTCCTCATCCTCCCTTCCTCCTCCTCCTCCTCCTCATCATCACTCCCAGACTCATAATTACAAATGTGTACCACCACCAGTTCCACAATTAACAGAAGCAGCAGTAGCTGCTGGAGGAGAAGGAATAGTATCTTTGTGCCTCAGCAAAAAAGTATGCAATAAAACTATGCCCCTAATCTACAGATTTGAGGGTGGAAGGCAACCGTGCCACAAACTCTTCACTCACTAACCCTGCCATTTTCTGCAAATACAAGAAAACACAAACAAAGGTTTCCCTAACAAAAGGTTTCCCTAGTGAAATAAAACAAAGCTTCCCTAAACCAAACTGGCCAAACAAAACAAAATGGGAAAACAATGTTACCACAAAAAATAGCAAAGTTATCACAAACAAACAACAGCAACAGCTCCTTCCTCCTTGTCAAGCATAATCTCCCTTTCAAAAAACACGCTAACTCCTCCAACACTGTGATGTGCATCAACCCTTCACCACCCCGCTGCAGTCAGTCTCAAACCACAAAAGAAACATGAAGTTGCAGGCTCAATATGTACGTGAAAGAGAACGTTTTCTGACCTAGAACTCACCCAAATCCTGGTGCGAGTACATAACAACGGTTGTAGGTCATATGGTCGAAAACAAAAGGATGGAATGCCTTTTGATCGACAGTAAAATGATCGAAAAAAAGGGTCAAATTTTTTTGTTTTTTTGTTTTTTTTTAGGGGGGGTTCCCCCCACTAACCCCCAGTTTTCTTTATTACAAATATTTTTCTAAAAACCCAAACTAAAAAATATATATATAAATAAATAAATAAAAAAATTCGACCTTTTTTTTCGACCATTTGACTGTAGATCAAATGGTAATTCGATCCTTTGTTTTTGACCATTTGACTGGACACCCATAACAACCACATCAGAATCCTTGCAAAACTTCTCATTTGCAAACAGGCTCCAGTGAATGCACCCGCGTCCCGCTGTTTTGCCCACCAGGGATTCATGGATGGATTTTGGTATATTTCCACTAAGCGTGTAGTGTATAGCAGATTTAGTATTCAGCTGAATACATAATAGTTGGCTAACGTAAGCAACCAAAGCCGAATACGGAGCCAAATGGTTGCCTTTTAAATAAATAAAGTTGCACATGCACAACACACTTTGTAAGTCAAAAACACAGTTTGAAATATGTATGTGCATTCTTTATTTTATTTCACTTTTTGTTATCTGCAGAACATATTTGTTTAAAGGATGAAAATAAAACAAAACTTCAATAGCAGTATGCCTTATATTTGTGTACGTTCATAGCTGTTTCTTGTTGGGCAAGGCCCAAATAACCAGGACTAGCACACAACTAGAGTATTCATATATGCAATAGTTGTGAGGGGAGTGACTGGGATGTTGCTCCTTATACTTTCAAATGTTCCTTTTGTTACTGTCCATCTATTGCCTTCTGGCCCCAGCGAGCACTGAAACAGTGGGAGATTACATCAGTTAGAACCCTTCTAACTGCTGAAAGCTGTTTCTGACGTTACAGAATGGGACATTTGGGTTTAAATATAATTATACATTTCTTTTGTAAAACTCTCAAACTACTGGATTGGCAAATCCTTCAGTAACATCTGTGTCTGGTACCCACTTCAAAGGCACACTTTTTGACAACATTAGAAGGGTGAAAGTTGGCCATGCAGGAATTCTAATCTTTGTTTCAATGTTACAAATAGATCTCTACCACAGCCACACTTGCAATCTTGCCATTCCACTTGCTTTAGAACCTTTGGCCTGCAGGCTGACTGCATCATTTGGGTTCAGGCACACTACCTACTGAGCTATTTTTCTGGCAGTAGAACCTGCATAAACTCCCTTAATTATATTACTTGTACTGGTACCTGGCCGGATTAAAACCTGTATCTCGCAGATTATAGACAGTTCTACAGCAATTCAATAAAACCCTGAAGAGTAGAGCATTTTTCTGTTTATAGAAACTTGCTAAACTAAATTATTTTCAACTAGCTGTTTCCAGCATAACATACCTTAAACGTCATTAATTAGATATGATCGCACCTTGCTGCTTTTGAAGAGTTGGAAATATAAAGTTGTCCATACACCCCCTTAACTGCCTTGTTTGGCTATAGCGGTTAGACCGAATCTGGCCGTGTGTCCGAAGACAGTATGAACTATGTGCAGGTGGTGATTAAATATAGGCGCCCATCGATGAGAATACCATTGCTGAGTACCATTTCAGAGTTGTACTCTTTTATATGTTCTCTGTAGTTATGTGCTTCGCGTGAATCCCCTGTAAGCAGCTCTCTTAATAGAGTAGGCTTACCCTATACCGAATCCATTGATTACACAGGCCTCTATGATGTGTCTTTGTAGTCACGTAATTGTCAACCTTGTGCCATTGCAAAGTCCCTGTGATGGTAGAAGATTTCGTAGTAGCATCATTATAGCACCTACTTTCAGTTTTAGCTCGTGAGGAGGCATTCATCCTGAAGCATTTCGTTATTTAGAGACTGAAACGTTGAGCTGGTTATTAACTGTTCATTGACACTGGAACGACCTAGTGAAGAGAAGTGGGGGTGGAAATAATTCTGAATGTTTGCGATGGTGGAAGTTGATGGTGGAAGTTGAATGTGACTGCATAGAACTGTGCTCTTTTTGTTTGTTAAAATGATAGCTGTTGTTAAAGTGGAAGGGCACACAGAGGTGCACTTTGCTATTTGGGCAACTTAACACTGTGAAATTGCATCAGCTGAGTACGGAAACTTACCTAACCGTTTTATATAGAGAGATTTTAAAATACATGTTACAGCAGAGACCAAACCTTGTACATACAAACATTGAGCCTTCTTTATGAACTCCCAACTCCACCAGATGAAATGCTTTGTTTAACCTAACATTCAAGGGAGAGACTTTGTTTGCATTTTTTATGTGGCTCTCCTTGTCTCGTTTGCTTGTGCCCCTCCCTGTGTCCTTCCCTAGTGTTCTGCTCACCCTACCCCCCTCCCTCCACCCTTCCTCCTCTCTCCTCTCCCTACCTACTCTATGGTTCTCTCTGTCTCTCCTATCTTTTCTAACTGCTACTCTATCGACTATCCTGCTCTCCTAACTAAATCTGGTAGGAAGACGTTTAAAAAAGGACATCCTGGTCTCCAACCCAGGCCTCCCTATCGCTGACACCTATACCAGTGCTTCCTCCAGCAATCGCTCACCGACATCCTCTTTGTCGTTCTCTCGCCAGGCCTATGAAATCTTCATATGGTCTCTCTCCTTTCTCTTCTTCTCCCATTCATGTTGGCACCCAGTGGGAGGCCCTCCTAGCCACCTTCCACTCCTCTTAGGTCATCATTAATGTTTACCTGAATGGCACTGTCTTGGTCCAAGGTCCTCAAGCCAACCTTCTCCTCTTTGATAGTCACTTCCTATGCCTCATCAATTTCCTTTCTTCTCCTGCTGTCCCCTGTCTTCCCTCCATGGCTTCCTTGCCTCCCCCTGCTGTCTCTTCCTTGGCTACCTTGCCCTTTCCTCCTTCCTCTTCTGCCACCCTCGGGCTTCTTGTACACCTCCACAGTGCGTACCTCTGATTTGTACCTTTCCGCAGAAGTCTTTCAAGGACGGCAACCTTCTCAATATTGCCACTATCAACTCTCGCTCAGCTGTCAAACACTTCTCTTACATCTGCCACCTCCTGGAAGAACTTGACCTCAATGTCCTCAGTCTCACCGAGACATGGTTCACGGCCAGCTCTGTCACAAGCTTTGACACTCTCCTCCCTAACGGCTACAAGATCCTCCCCGTGCCAAGGTCCAATCGTTCCAGAGGGGGTGTATCCCTAATGTTCCCTGAGTGGATTCATGCCTCGGTCGTTCCTATGCAGGCCTACTCCTCTTTACAATGCCTCGTCTGCAGACTCTCTCTCTCTCCTAGCCATTCCCTTACTGTGCCTACCATCTATTGGCCACCTGGACAGATCTCCTCCTTCCTCTCTGAGTGGGCGGACCTCTCCTCTTCCCTCCTGGTCTCGACCACTCAACTCCTCCTTCTTGGAGACTTTAACATACACCTGGATGCTTCCTGTCCTTCCTCGGGACTCTTTTGTGACCTCTGCAACTCTCTCTCACTCTCTATCCTGCCCTCTGCCACGACTCACTCTGCAGGGAACACTATGGATGTTCTGATCTCTACAGACCTTCCCCTTTCTATCCCCCTCACCACACCTCTCTCCTGGAGTGATCACTTTCTCCTTTCTTCACAGCTCACTCTCTCTACCCCTCAGGCCAAGCCAACTCCAGAACTGCCACCTACCTTCTCGGTTATCTGACCGATGAAGCGTGTGTCAGTTGAGGCTTTTGCCACCACATTCTCCCCCCCCCCTTCGGCTGAATCACACCCTACCACAGCCATTTCTATGCTCCACTCTGCTATATCTAATACTCTTGATGTTCTTGCCCCTGTCACGAGGATCTGCTTGAAGCCCGAAGCCAAGTACAACTCCTGGTATGACTCAGACCTCATCACCCTTAAACGTAACTGCAGGGTGGCTGAGAGGAAATGGCGTGCTTCCTGTACATCCTCTGACAAACTGGCCTGCCGCTTGCTCCAAAGGCAATACCGGCTCTCTGTCCACACCAAGAAGAGAGCCCTCATCCAAGCCCATGTCTCTGCAGCATCCAACAACTCAGCTGAACTCTTTAAAATTTGCAAGGAGCTGGCCCATCCTGCTGCAGTCTCAACCTCTCCTGTCCCCTCCCAGCCCCTCTGCATGGCCATGGCTTCTCATTTCATCTCTAAAACTCAGGACATCTTGTTCACTCTCTCTTCTTCTCCTCCTCCCCCTCTACTCCAAGCTCTTCCTCTGGCCCTTATGTGGCCACCTCTCCTCCCTCCTTCTCTGCCTTCCCCCTGTTCTGCCCAGATGAGGTTTCTAGACAAGCCTAATCTATCAAAGTCTCATCAAAACAGGTTCTCCCCTGTTCCTCTAAAACCATCAAGGACCTCATTGACACCCTGGCTTCTGCTTTGGCCTACTTCTGCAATCACTCCTTCACAACTGGAGTCTTCCCTTCCTCCCTTAAGCACTCCCTTGTGCACCCTCTTCTTAATAAACCCTCAGCTGACCCCTCCTTCCCTGCTAGCTACTGCCCAATCTCCATCACTCCTTTCCTGAGCAAACTCCTTGAAAAGCTGGCCATCTCTCAGATTAATCTTCACACTGAATTGGTTGGTTGTCTCCATGACCATCAGTATGGCTTCAGGGCTGACAGAAGCACTGAAACTGCTCTCCTGAAAATCCGTGAAGACATGCTCTCAAACCTTGACTCCAATACCCCATGTGTCCTCATCTTACTTGATCTCTCTTATGCCTTTGACACGGTCAACAATGCCATCCTGCTTAACCATCTCCTTGATTACCTGGGCATCACCGATCAGGCCCTGGCTTGTCTGAACTCTTTCCTCTCTGATCGACCCTCCCAGGTCCAACTTGGGTCCTTCCTCTCCTCTATCTCTATCTTTACCTGTGGTGTTCCCCAGGGGTCTAACCTTTCTCCCTGGCTGTTAAACCAGTACCTGGACTTCTTGCCCACCACATTGCTGCTCTCTGCCCCAACTTTCAGTGCTATGCGGACGACACTCAGCTCATTATCAGGCTCCCTTCCACCACCAATTCTCCTTCTCTCATCTCCGACTGTCTGTCTGCTATCCAGGAGTGGTGTGCCACCAATGATCTCTGCCTTAATGCCAGTAAGACTGAGATTCTCCCCATCAGCACACCTGCTCCCTCCTTTCCTATCACTCTTTGGCCGACCTCTCTGGGCCCTCTTCCTTCTCCCACCTGTGAAGCTAAAAACCTCGGGGCCATCTTCAACTCCACACTCTCCTTCTCTCCTCACATCTCTGGCATCTCTAAGAAGTCACACTACCAGCTGCACCTCCCCAGAGGTATTCCTCCTTTCCTCTCCTTCCCCCAGAAGCTCACTGTCCCCAGAGCTCTGGTTCTCTCTAGGGTGGACTACTGCAACATCCTCTTTCTGAATCTGCCTGCTTCTACTCTCCACCCTCTGCAACTCATCCAGAACAGGACTGCGAGACTTCTCCTTGGCCTCAAGCCTAGGGATCATATCTCTACAGGTCTGAAATATCTGCACTGGCTCCCAGGGGCTGAGAGGATTAAGTTCAAAACCCTCAGCATTCTCCACGAGGCCTTCTGAGACCTGGGGCCTCAATACCTTCAATGCTCTCTTCCTAAATATCTTCCTTCTCAAGCTTTTCGATCATCCGCCTCCAACTCCCTCAGGCTTAGTCGCTTCTCCAAGCAACGAGTTGGTGGTAGATCTCTTTCTTAGGCTGGTCTCTGCCTCTGGAACAGCCTCCCTGCTGCTCTGAAACATAAGGAGAACCATCTCAGGTTCTGGAAGCACCTCAAGACCTTCCGCTTTGATTCTGTTTTTTCTCCTCCTCTCCCCTGCTGAACTCCTGACTGAAACTGCATTGGTCACCTGGCTATCCTCTGATCTCAGGCCCAGGCCCCCTCAGCCGCCAGCTGCATACCAGCACTGCCTCCCGGGCAACCTCTGCACTAGGGGGCTGTTTCTGTATCCCTACAGTCCCCACAGCTCTTGACACTTGATATCTGCACTTAGCCCTGCGCTTGCCACAAGTTGGCAGCACTTTCAACCCATTGTTTTTCTTTATTCTATTTATTTATTACCGTTGTTCCTATGTACTGGTCTTCCCCCTCGCCCTTTCCCCACCGCACTTTCCCTCTCACCACTCCCCTGCACTTGCGCAATCTCAATTTCACCTGGCCTACTAAGATCATTGTCTCTGTCTTCCCTCTGTTCCCCCTTCCATGCCTAGTCGTGCCTTGGAACACTTATGTATAGGCGTGTTATAAATGCCATATCATATCATATCATATCATGACTTCTGTGCTTGAAATTGTCATGTCTGAAGGTTTCTCGGAAAGCTTAATGGGTCTGATTTACAAAAGCACTTTCCTAATGGAAAACCCCATTCAGAAATGTGTTGTAAATGAGGCAGAAAGTCTTTAGAATGGGATACTATTCAGCTTCAAGTGAAGCGGAACAGCATTTTTCAGCTGGAATTCATCCAAATACTTACCCAATTTCAGTACACCCCTAATTTCCACAGGCTTGATGTAGATGTCTATGAAATAGGAGAAAGAGGAAAAAGCAGGATTCAAGACGGAGAATGTACTTACTGATTGATCCATCAGGTTGTCAATGTTTTAGACAGAGTAATGGTGGTATAATGGAACTGACGAAGGTGAACTGACCATAATGAGAATTCTCATCCCAATCAGATCATACTCCAAGATGTTGGTAAAAAACAGATTTGTTAAAGATTAAAGAAAGCAGGAGAATCAATGTTTGCTATCTATTGAATCCAATGATGCAAGAGAAGGAGAAACAGAACATACATTCAAGTGTCGCAGCAATTCAGGCACAACAGTTCCTTCCTATTTACCAAGAACAGGGGCATTGGATAGATCACAGCACTGTTGTAGCTTGCATGCTCTTACAAACCCATTTATCTGGTTCATTCTGATATTGGCTATCTGACACACTGATGTATAGTAATGTGGAGAATATTTGAAGGGGATTACTGATCATAGCTCAAATGAGGACGCAGTGTTCAAATGAAAAGGTGGGTGTCATAACCCAAGATAAAGAGGGGAATAGTGAATAGCAAGTTGAAAAAAAAAATAGTTTGGAATGTATTAATTGGTAGGACTTTAGCTGATTAATCTATTATAAGAATTATTCACGTTCTTATTATTTATAGTATAGCTGCAAGACATAATAAACATACAGAGCAAAAGCAATGTAAATAAGAAAAAATACTGAAAAGGGAAAATGAATCAGTATCTTCTGCACAAAGAAATTACAAAGATAAATGAATTATCACATACATTCTACACAACATAATTAGTGATGCCAAGCATAAACAGTACAACAAAATGTTTAAATAATACAATAGAACATGTTGTAATAACTAATAAGAGAAACATAAATCCAAGATGTGTCTAAAGAATGCTTTTTTAACCAATGATAGGCTGTTGGTGCTAAATATAATGCCTGAATCCAATATATAGTATCAACTCATTTCAAAGAAGCACTGCTTATTGAATCGCAACATCTTCCTCTGGATATTGATAGTATACTAGCTTTATTCTGAAAGGGACAACAATGAATATCCAGCCTATGCAATTATGTAAGTATGTGCAGGTATACGTCAATTCAATCACATTCGCTAATAAAAATAGACCAAATCTGCATTAGAATGTTCCAAGGGGGTGTGGCTTGGTGTCGAGAGTAATGGCCACCTAACCATTTATATCTTGCCCCTACAATATGAATACGACTTACTCGTGCCAAATCTGTTCATAAACGGTGAAGCAAAAAAGACCAGAAGTCTATTGAATGTTGCAGGGTGAAGGCGGTGACAGGTGTTTGTTGTTTTCCTTTCTCCCGAGGCTGTGGACTGAAGCCGGTTATGAGGAGTGGCATGAAGATTCGATGTAGCCATGTCACATGAGATGAAAGCCGGGCAGAAACAGGCCGTTATTCTGAGTTGGATGGTAAGGGAGACTGGTGCCGGTAATCCCTTACCGCCCAATTCCGAGGTCCCTTAATGGGAACCGCAAAGGACGTGTGGTCGGACCACACGTTCTTTACGGGTCCCGCTAAGGGACCAGGGCGCTAATTACGGGCCTGCTATTCGCGGACCTGTAATTAGCGCCTTCCCCATTCCCTATGGGGGCTCAAATCAGAATGGGGAATGGTTGGTTGAATGGGGACTTACCGGGTCTGCACAGTTCGGAATGCCCTGGTAAGTCCCCATTCAACCACACCGGACCCCAGTTTGGATTCAGCCATGGCGCTAATAGCACCATGGCTACCTCCAAACTCGGAATGAGGGCCACAGTTTTTAACTCAGAAGCCTCTGCTTCATGAAATGGTTATTCTACGGAATACCATCTAATCGAAGCTCAATACCATACTAAAGGTGATTATTTATACACATATACAAATTAAAGGCATTTTTTCTCTTTCTAAGTGATATGAAAAGCTAATTTGTGAGGCACTATTTCTTGTTTGAAGTGACACATATAACATGAATTATTTCCAATTACTGTTATAATTAATATGTCTGAATATACACGATTAACAGACTGTGACAGTTAAATATGTGTCAACTGAAAGCTGTTGTGTGTGGTAGCCAATATTTGGTGTGGTTTGAACTTACAACTGCCAGTATGACTTCCCGAAAGGGCTTGCAAATTTGCTCCGGGGGCAAAGACAATTCTACCTCATTATTCCCTCCACATCTCATTAAGATAGGCCCAAATACCACAAAAAAATAAAAACTCAATAACTCAGTCACTCCAAGTGCATGAAGAAACCCAGTTGTATTTGAACATGGACAGCTGCTTGGAGAACGTACAAAAGACAATGGGCCTCATTACAATCTTAGTGGAATGGGTTAATGGGTGCCGCTAATGGATGCGGACTCGTTAAACCCATTCTGCCTGATTACGAGGTCCCTTCGCGGGACTCGGTAAGGACGCCTGGTAAAACCAGGCGTCCTTACCGGGTCCCGCGAGGGGACCAGGGAGCTAACAACGGGCCGGTAATTATCGGCCCGTTGTTAGCTCCCTGCACCCATTCCCATTGAGCCCTTTGGGGGCTCGAATGGGAATGGGGAAGGTCCGGGCCCGGGTTCCCTGAGGGAGGAATAACTGGGCCCTCCAAACTCGGAATGGCCCGGTAATTCCCCATTCAGGGAACCCGGACCCAGAGCCGGTTTTGGAGGCAGCCATGCCGCCAATAGCGGCATGGCTACTGCCAAAGCCGTAATGAGGCCCAATCTCAAAATGGCATTAGGAACAATAAGGTTTTAAACAAGGAAATTGTCATAACTGATGTCATACTTAGTAATTATCATAAAAACATCTACTCTCAAACTAGATTTGTTGGTAGAGTATAGAACATATAGGGCCTCATCACAAGTTGGGCGGTAACAACGGCGGTATTACGGCTGGCGCTATTAGCCCTACCGCCAAACCCCCCGTCGCTATTAGTGCCGGATCATGGGTTTGGCAGAACGGTTAGTGCCCATTCCCCATTGGGCCCATTCGGGAATTCCTCATCCCCCATTGGGCCCAACGGGGAAAATGTGCGCTATTACTGCCGGCAGATATCCCACCGGCGGTAATAGAGCCGAAAATCGGCAAATTTGCAGCGGATTTCCCCCCAGCTCTGAGCTCTGAGCTGGGGGGAAATCCACAGCAAATTTGCCGATTTTCGGCGCTATTCCCGCCGGTGGGAAATCTGCCGGCAGTAATAGCACAAATTTTCCGCCAAGGCCATGATCTGGCGGACCCTTAAATGCGGCCGTAATAGCGCTACTGCCGCATTTAAGGGTTAACGCCAGACTCGTGATGAGGCCCATAGTCATCTATGAACAAAACGTTTACTATTTGATATCTACAAACTCCTCCTAGAAACATCCTTCTACAAATTATACATTTCAATCTAGCTTGCTATTGTTTGTCACTCTACAACAATAGTTAATAGAAGAACACCATTGAATTGGCCATTCATTTGGCTAATCATTTGCTAATCTCCCATTGGACACTTTTATGCAGTGCCAAGGTACATGGTAGGGAAGGAGAAGTAGGCAAACCACTATGCTCTCGTTGAAGATGTACTCCACACTCGTTCCCAGGCTGAAGGCTCATCTACCAGCCTGTTTGTGCCCTGTTTGGGCATGTCGTCTCGGTGTCTGGAGGTACTAGGAAAGTGGCAGGTGAACTGTCTTATTGGACCTGGAATAAATTACCATTGTTTCGATCAAGTGGTGAGGGATCGCTGTGCTAAAATCATTTCAACCATTTGTTGGGATTTCCTACTGTTCTACGGGTGTGTGATTTCCTATGATGGCCATTTGGAGCGTACTGTGCTCATTCATTATGGGAATAATTGGCACGGTAGCTACCTGCACCTGGTATTCAACAATGTATGTTTTTCTCACTGCTACCAATGAAAACTAATTAACCTTAACATTGTATGCTTTCTGCTCTGGGAAACCTTATCTGGAGTGGTTTTAGCTTCTCAAGCAAACCTCTCTTCGACTCACTGACCGTGGCGCCATGCCACTGTCTGATATTTGTGAAACCTGGAACCTGGAAAATGTGTGTTGAGCAATTTTATGTCAGGATGCAGCATTTCAGAATTGAGGCCTTACAGATTTTGGCCTGATTAATGAGGACACTTCTGTTCTCTCTGCGTCATGTTAGTGTTCTTCGTGCCTGGTGTATATTTTTTTGTGTCTCTTGCATGTGTACCCTATCTACGTGTTCTGGAACCTCATACATCTATAAGTGTAAACTACTTCATGCCCTCCTTCTGTTGTTCAATATGTCTACTCTTAATGGTGGCTACAGGATCCTTAGTGTTCCACTGAAGGTTCATTGAAAATTTCTAAGCACATATCTTCACTCATGCATGGGAAAACATGGGTGTGTTGCTAGCCCTGGTGCACTCTCATCTCCAATACAACACTACTCTAAAAAGGCCAAAGAGTGACTCCCTCCTCTTTCTCATGCATCTATTGATCCATGTATGGAAGTGATTTTGCTGGTGTTAAGCCATAACGGGAAGCTACAAATAATAAACTTCAGCAGTTAGATGACAGATTGTCCATGTTTGAGACAAGGATGCAAGAGGTTGATGAAGGGTTAAGTGGGGCAGAAGATGCGTCTATGCAAGGTGCTCTTTGGGAAGAAATAGTCAAGGATCTTGAGAAACATAACAAGGAATTGTAAAGAGAGGTTGTAGAAACAACCTGTGCATGTTTGGCCTGTCAGTGGGTTGTGAGGGAATGATCCTTTTCTATTCTTAAGAAATATCTTGCTAACCCTCCTTAAATTTCAGACTTGTACAATATTTAATATAACTAAATATGCAAAGAGCACATCAAATTAGTATAAAAGAATGCGATAGCCAAAATAAATCTGCCTCGTTCAATATACTCAATTCCAAATGGTTATCAAAATGGTGAAAGAGATGAACCATCTTATATGGAATGGCCACAGAATCTTTATTTCTTAAGATGTATCAGAAAGAACTGCTCAACATAAAAAATAATTGTTATCATACCACCCAGCTTTTTACAGCAACTCAACACAAGGTGTGGTCTTGTTCACCTGTGTACATTCAAAGTTACTGTTAATGGGAATACTTCTGTATTTGATTACCTGGTTGAGCTCAAATCCTTCATCTAATCATTACAAATGGAAGACATGACTATATCTTTACCCTCAAACATCCAACAACCTTCAAGGTCTAGAGCAGTTACATGAGTTCTCTATTACATATGTCAAGGTATGTTGGCTCTGGTGGGTCTCTATTGAACTAATTTCTCAATGGGGCTGGGAGATAGAATGGCATCTGTTCTCTTTTTTTTCTTTCCCTAGGTGCCACTTCACACTCATATTTGTTTTGTTGTTGCTGTAAACCTTTCAATGTATTCTCAAGTACATTTTCCTTTTAAGTGTATTTTTATATTTTGTATGTCTTCTTTTCCTAAACGTTATTATCTTGATTTATTATAGTGTGTGATTGATTCAAGTAGTGCCGTTTTGTGGACTCCTCTGTTCTAATTGTGGTTCTCTCCCATTATTTGTTTCATTTTCTGAAAATGAGCAATGCCAGTAATACAATATTATTTCATCAGGTGTTATGCATTTGAATTGTAATTTATGCTGTCCCAATTTACTGCTGCTGTACATCAATCTATCTAAGAAAGAATGATACTGATGTGTCCTAATGGAATTTAGGTGTATTTTTCAGAAAATTAAGGTGATAAAAAATCCAATCAAAAGAAGAAAATTACTAACCCATCTAAAGAAAAGCAGTCTATATGTTGCTTGTATTCAAGAAACTCACCTCAACAGGAGTTGATGAAATTGAAAAAGTTCTGGGTAGGTGATGATATACCTAGTCAGGCTGATAGGAAGCGTAAAGGGGTAGCACTTTTCGTTAACACAGGGTGCTGTTATAAAATGTTACATAAAGATGAAGATGACAAAGGCAAATGGACAATGGTTACATTACAAATTGATGCTCAAATCATTTCTATTTTGAATACTTATGCACCAACAAGTCCTGATCCAGAATCTTTCATTAATATTACAAACAAAACGGTTACCAAGAGACTTAACAAACGTAATTGTTTGTGGAGATTTTAATAATATTATAGAAACTTTTATGGATAGACGTTTGAAATGTAGCTGTAAAACACACACATTATATATCCATTGTGTGTCAGAAATAGACTTACTTGACTCATGGCAGCTGCACATCCTACCGATTTCGACTTTACTTTTCATTCTATATATGTATTCCTTAATTGATCGGACAATAACCCGGTTGCTACAACTTTGGACCTTAATGACATTAAAAGACTGTTGAATAGACGAAGATTGAATAATGTCCTGCTACAGGATAGGGAATATGAATTATCTTTCCTTTAACTTCATCAACAAAAAAATGTATAATCTTGATGATGACTTATCCTCAGTAAATAATTGGGATGCATATAAGGCAAGGGGGTATATTATATCCTGTATTATTAAAAAGAAGAAACAAAGGCAACAGCACATTGACTCTATCTGGAAGGCTTAATGCAGTGGTTAATGGTTTATTCCATATCATCTTGCCACTCTGCTTTCAAATAAATAAAGGAAATATCTGAACATGCTTGTGGGGCAATACATTATAAGTATATGTCAAAAATATGCCAGACTTCCAATAAAGCAAGTATAGCACGTGCAACTAATCTCACAATTAAAAAAAGATAGAGATACTATATTTTCTTTTAAAAATTAACAGAGTCCTGGAATAGCTGCAGATAAAACCATATTAGATATAGTTAACACTTTTTTGGTAAACATGATACGCTTCTGAACAGGATATTTCATTGATTAACTTTAACTTCTTTTTTGAAAAAAAGTTGGTAGAAATTCATATTCTTTTACACAGTAGATGGACTTGACAGGAACCGTCAGGATAATTATATTCATTTTTATAATACTCTCACCCAACTCGCACTAGACATAGGGCCTCACAACAAGCTGGGAAGTAATTCAATTATTTTGTTGCAGTTGACTCATTTGAACATGTGTAACTGATGTATGCTTCCATACCTACAGCATACGGTAAACATCTCCTCTTGAGTTGAATCTGCCTGTGGGTCTACAGAGTGCAATATACTGGAAAAGGTTAAAACCAGAATTTGTGAAGTAAACCCATCTTCCCAAAAAAAATTAAAAAACAATCTTAAATGGGTGTAACTGGGATGTCATGGTGTGATGGCAGATCAGACTGAAGTTGTGCAGTTTGGAACTGTGACAAGGAAAAGTGAGTTATGGTAGTAGGGGACTGTGAAGAGGAAGAGTGGGTTCATTTTAGTGGGGGACTGAGATGAGCAAGAGTGAGTCGGTAGTAGTGGGGCACTGTGACCAGGCAGATTGAGATGGTGCTAGTGGGGGCTGTGATGAGGAAGAGTACTTTGGTGTTGGAGGGGTACTATGATGCTTAAGAGTGACGTGGTGCAGTTAGTTGCTGGTATGGATAATGTGACATGGAAGAGTGGCATGGTGGTAGTGGGATACTGTGAAGAGGAAGAGTTATGTGGTGGTATTTAGGGGCTGTCAAGAGAAAGAGTTATTTCGAGGTAGTGGGGTACTGTGATGAGGACGAGTGACATGGTGGTTGCATTGTACTGATGAGAAAGAGTGAGGTGGTGGTAGTAGGGCATTGTGGGAAGAAATAGTGAACTGGGGCATGTGGGTTTGATTACTATTCTGTACATGAAGAGGAAGAAGGATGTAGGGGTTCAGATAGATTTACTAATTATGCACTGTGATGAAGAAGAGGCATATGCAATAATATAGATATCTTCCCTGCTGACATCAAGAGTGAATCGAGATCGTCACTGTTAATTTACGTGAAACGCTTATCCAATAGTAAACAAACATCACTTCCAACCAACTTTTGCTGGACACCTTTTTTTAAACTAATAAAGCAAATATAATACTAACACCCCAAAACATGAATACCCTCCTAATGCCCCCTGGCAACATGTTAACTTCATTTAGGAATCAATCCTTGTAATATTTCTTATGCCTCCTTCTTCTCCTCTTTTTCCTCCTGCCCCAATCCTGTCCTTCAACCACCTTGCATCAGCCTTCTATTGCTCGTCCCAATGATGCTTTTATTGTTTCCTGTTAACCACCTCCTTCTCCCCATCTGCCTCCTCCTCCCTTGCAGCCACCTCCTCCTGTTCCATCCTCATGTAACACCTACTACCTTACATCTGGCTCTATGTGTTCCTCCTTCTGCTGCCCCTTCATCTTTGCCTCCTCCTGTTCCACTAATTGCTGACCCTGCCTATCTGCCTCCTCATGTTCCACCAGTTCATAGTCATAGATTTGAATCAAAAGATTTGAAAAACAAAAGTTTCGAAAACAAAAGCTGCGACATGCTATGTTTAACATGCAAAGTGCATTTCTTTTTAAACCAATCTGTCAACAATAGTCATGGATTTGAATTGGTTTCAATTGAAATGCACTTTTACATGTTGGTAACTTTGAAACGTTAGATAGAGCTGTCCAGTGCTGTAATTTCAGCACTGGACAGCTCCATGTAACTTTACAAAGTTCTTGTGCATATTGGCATTTAAATGCTTTTTTTAAAACTTTGAAACGTTAATTTCAGCACTGGACAGCTACATGTAACGTTTGACGGTGTTAGTGTATATTGGGGGGGGGGGTTCTCCTCCCAGCCCTCCCAACCCCCATGCCACCCACCCACTCGCACAAAAAATGTCTTGCACGGGTTCGGGCGTAATTTTGGTGTTGCCACAAGTCCTGTAAGATCTCGGGGGATAATTGGGAAAATGATGTGTAAACAATGAAAATGTGTGCATGTGGAACTAGCATAGTGTGCATGTTTTTTTTTGCACTGGGCTCAGGCTGTTTGCTCATACTCAAATGCAAATGTGCACAGGCAGACGATCGTAGCAGATTAACATGAATACGTTTTGACACAGTGTGACTCACTAGCTTCCCAGCCCCGAATAATAGAAAAGTGAACATTAACTTTAATAAACTTTGAACAGGCTGATTCTTACAACAATATGTAAATGTTGAATGCACTGGTTTGCTACATAATTAATATTACACTGAACCGATCGTTTCTGTCAGGTTCCTCTCAGTACACAAAGTACAGGATATTTCTTTTTAAAGCACTTTGTCAAGAGGGATTAACCGAGAGCACGTGTTTAATTTTTCTCTCTGTTTCCTTGTGTGTCTGGATGAAGATGTAATGCCCAGGTGGAATGCCTCAGAGCTGCCTTCTTCCATTTTTATTTTTTTTAAAGGACTATCACTAATGCTTATGCAATTAATGCATGTCCTGTCATGAACTCGGTTCGCTCCGAGTTCCACTCCAGCTGTTTCCAATTCATTGACAGGGAGGGCACTTTTTCAAGATGATTAATCTTTAGCGGTGGGGCCAACATGTAATTATGATAAGATGAACACGTCAATGAGTCCATTATTTTTCTATTCTATTTTCAGTATTCACAGGATTTAACCCTATATAAATACATGCCCGTTTCAACCATTGATATATTATGCAAATTGCATATACATGACTAAACACTATGCTACAAAATGTGTGCTGAGATTTCTTTAATAATTTACGGGCAAAGCATACCAAATGTTGGGCAGAACTTACAAGAAATCAGCATGCCATGCAAGTGCCCACCGTTACCCTGATAAACATGAATTCACTGCCAGTCTGTGCAGCCCAGTAAATGTAATGGGTGAACTCGTTTTTGTGGAGAAGATGAATTTCCTGGATTTCTTGTTGTCTTACATTGCTTTTTAATCCTTAAATAGCATAATGTGTTCTTTAAAATTCACCATTTGGGCCAATCTATTACAAATGTTCTTGTGAGAGAACCCCGAAACCTTACTTAGAAGGGTGGGAATGGCTTGCATGGTGTATTTAATATGGAGCAACTTTTAAAATCTTTTCCATGACCACTTTAGGTCACCGTCCACCCCTGGCAACACTTCCCGTGGGGACCTACTATGGAGCCACATGTCAGGTAGATATCGTTTTATTTTCAAAACAACCCCGCAAGGCCCGATTCATGGAATTATTTGCGTGTAAAATAGGGTACTTGCACGCACAAGTGCGCGCAAATCCTCCTTCGTCGATTAATGGAAGGGAATGTACAGTACTTTTCCTGGACTTGCCTGAATTTCGGGGTGTGTGTACTCAACCGGGATTCTGATGTAACTTAGTGGTGCGCATAAGCAGTGTAGCGGGGCGCAGGAGCGGTTCACAGAGGTTGACATGCAGATATACCAAGTTAGACTGAGTTACGATTTTTGATACGCACGTTATAGGTGTGCCGGCAACAGTTATGGGAAATCTGCGCAGGGAACCTTAGATTCAGTACTGCTTGTGGGGTACCCCACATACTGTTTGAAGGGTGCGTGTATCCTTACCCGGACGAGCGCGCAAAGGTAGCTGATCTGGCTGTTTATGATTTGCCTGTGGGTATGTCGGGGTTCTTCCGGCCGCGACTTGCGAACACAGTTACTCTGCGCTAACAATTGCATGAATACGCGGGGCATGAATTTTTCATTCTTCGTGCAGTGTACTTCTTGACGCGCTGCCCTTTCGTGATTTCTACTCACATTTCCATGAATTGGGCCCACAGAATCTGCAATGGGTGCAGTTTTTTTCTAGGTCTAGCAAAGTTTGGTGGTGGTTTAAATTAGAAAAACACATTTCCCACTGCTTTATGGGGGCACGCTATGCCTTGCGGGGTATTGGAGCATATATTTTTCTTTTTTAAATACTCCCAATATTTGCACTAGATTCAGAAAGAAATACTGGTCTTCATTTTCCATTATATGCTAATTGCAATCAGGGGACCACCAACGTTTTCTCTTATGTTCTGTTGGATCCGCAGCATGCAATTTCAACCATTCACAAGGCAGAGGAGAGGGATCCCAAACAGTAAAACCGTGTGCATGCCTGTTTACTCTTCAGTTTTCTTCTCTGTCTTGTGAAAAATAAATACCTCATGCAAATTACACTTTAAAGGCAATATTTATTATTGGATCCATATGGAATCTGGTTGCTCTTTAGCATGTGCTAAATGGTAATATGTTTCTTTTACACTAGCATGAAACTGTCATGCTGGTGTAAAATGAAGTGCACTGACAAGACGGAGGAGCTCAGCATGGCAGATCTTTTATCATAGCCCGGTGCCCCTCCTCCACCTTTTCACTGCTGCAAAATGGGGTAGAGCGGAACATGGGGTGTAAAAGCAGTATGCCCTGCTTTGCACATCCGTTTCCCACTTTGCCCTATAGAAAATGAAGCTATGTCAACATAGGCTGAACGTCTTCTCTTGAGTTGAAGCTGCCTGTGACTCCACAGTGTGCAATGTTCTGGGAATAATTAAAACATGAATGTGTTAAGTGCACCCAAGAAAAACAATCTTAAATAGGTGAAACTGGGATGTCATGGTGTGGCAAGACCACGTGATTTTCTCAACAGTGAACGTCTATTATCCTAAAATTCTCCTTTAGTACCTAGGCCTTTATAGAAAAGCAGAGTGTCTGTTGTTTATTATTTATTGATATTTAGTTGCCCTTATCCCATGTCCATTTTAACAGGCTGGAAATGTAGCGCATGTAATCTCTGCACCTGCAAGCAGTGGCATATGATATGATATGATAGGTTATTTATAATGCGTTTTCTAAGCGCGGACCGGGGATTGAACCTGTGGTGCTCTGTTTCGTCTTGCTTTCAAGGTGAGCATGTTGCCCCTGAGCTATCCTCCCGAGGCATAGCAGTTGGTGATATTTTTTCAATGGGTGTGTGTAAATATTTATCTTTAAGTGCCAAGGACGAGTATGCTCGTACTTTCTGCATAGACTTGCATAATAGCCTGGCACTTAAAGGTTTTAATGAGCACATGCTTCCGAGTGTAGTGAGGGATCAAAAAAAAAAACACCAAAGGGGTTGTTCCTCTGATAATTCATTTTAAATAATCAGTTAAAATGGTGCATTATCAGTACACCTTTAAAGAATTGAATAAAAAACTACAAGATACACCATTTGCATTCTGTGTTCTAGGGCAACACATTTCAAATTGAATATATTCCACGTCACTAACAGTACACGTGAGTATTTTCCAAAGCAAGTGCCCACAATATATGCCAGCATGTTCACTGGTAATACACATTTGGGTTGACTTTGCCAAATAATTAAAGTATTGGAATTGCAAGAACACTCTCTTGATGTGTTCTTGCCTAATATGTGTAACGTCAGTACTGGCAGCCACTTTGAGAGCACACTTTTCTTGCCTTTGCTCAATAATGCCAATAATGCCAGTACTGTAATTACACAAACACACTTTTCTTGGCTTCATCTCCTTGTAAGAACACACTCATGTTGGCTTTGACCAAAATGCACTAATAATGACAGTGTAACACAAAATGTCCATGCTGGCTGTGCCAGTAACCCCACCTAAGAACAGGCTCGCAATGCTGGTATTGCCCATAAATGTGCTAATGCCTCACTGCAAGAAGACATGTCACTGCCGGTGCCTCGTTTCCCTTTCCCACCACAATCCTCACACACACATACAAATTCACAATTCACTCGCAGCAGCACCCACATACACACCCGTGCACTCGTTTCACATGTGCACGCCCAGTCAGCCCATTGTGTGCATGCGCCAACAGATCAACACACACACACACACACACACACACACAAAGTGTTTCTATACTTACATGGTCCACGCCTCTGCTCCTAGCCACATGCTACCTCAGATGACCCACCGCGCACCTTGGCATGAGTGTGTCTCTTGTACTAAGATTACAGCATGCAGAGTGGGACTTCCTAGACCCATCCACGTGTCAATGTGGCCCTCTATGGCTTCTGCATGGAATCCTATGGGCGCCGCATATACCCCTGCTGAGTGGGAAATGCCAGTCCTCCACTAGTATCATGCCTGGACCAGGCGGACTTTGTCCACACTAAGTGAAAGACGTAGGTTTAGAATTTGAATCTAAACGTAAATCTGGTAAAACAAGAGTTCAGTTGCCCTAGCAGCCCAATAGGCCAGCCATTACTGTGGTGTAGAGGTAATGGGCACAATTGATTGGGGTGAAGGTGTGCCTAAAGTCAATGCAAGCAACTGTTGGCAGTGATGTCATCTTCTGCATAAACTGCAGTGTCCTCACCTCTGCAGCTTCTTCTGTAGCTCTGTTCAGCCGACTGACACCATTGACATGGAGGATCCACAGATAGAATAGCCGTTTTGCAGTATTTAATGCAGCTGTGTTTTTAATGGGTGCGTGGGTTTGGGGAAATTCAATATTGGTTTCTCGGGTAGTGGGCAGTGGACACGGGGTGGCAGGTGTGGGAGAGAGGAATAGAGCCTGTCCCATAAAAAATAGCCTACAAAAATTCCACTAATGGGGCAATGTGGTCAGATATCCCTGTGAGTGTAGAGGGTAGAGAGTTGGACTCTGCACACAAGGCACACAGGGCCCCCCACCCGCCTTCGAGTGATGCTTTCGTTCTTCCGAGTCAGAGGTCAACCCCCCAGATGCAAGGAGAACAGACATGCACAGCCCCATTGACCACCCCTGTTAACTCTATGCATGGCTCTTTCACCATGCAGGAGGAGGCAGGCAAAAAGGTGTTCCCAGAAGATGAACACACAGCCTGGAAATTCAGCAAGCCATGTCTCTCTGTGTTCGCATCCACTGACAAAGTGTTTGCGCCCATTTGAATGGCGATAGAATCGCACACTCCAGAATTGCTGTTCTGAGCACATGCAGCTCAAGTCATCCACATCGCTATACCTGCTATTTTTGTCAACAATGCATCACCCAGATGCAACATGTCCTCCTGTTAAGAAAAAGCTTGTGCAAAAAATGCATGCAACTTGTATGCAGGCCAGTTATGAAATTGCACATTTTCATTGATTTTGTGAACATTGGGGAACATATCACAGGTTTCCATGCCACCATGCTCAGACGGTCCATCATAGAAATGGAAAGTCCTTTCTGAAATTCACTAAATGCGTTATTCACGGACATGCATTTGATTCCCATTGAAATCCACCAGCGTTGGCACCTGTTAAAAGCTGCAGTATTCCCTTGAAATTCCCGAAAATGCCTCCCGCCGTGCACATGCATGGCGGGATGCGCTTCCAATTGCGTGCAATGTGAGGTACACACATGCATCGAATCCTGGGCACCACCGTATTGCTGTGCACTGTTTGAAAGAGAATTGCACAGTATGTACGGCTTTCACGTAAGTGCACGCTTGCAGTCCCTCTGTGCTATTTGCATATACAAAAAGGGGGTCCAGCCGATGTGTAGATGATATTTTGCGTTTTAAAAGTGGGCGCATTGGCCCATGGCCCCGTATTTGTTTTGTTTCTCACGGATCTATTCTCCCGTCTTACACATCCCAGGGGAGGAAGGACTGACTTCAGACTTTCCTCGAGGCTGTGGACATCTTTTTCTATAACTGCACACGTGGGGTTGTTGCTAAAACCCACCTGTCGTGCCCCTTCAGAATCAAAAATGCTAACTGGCTTGCCTCTCACCCTGCTGCACCGTGAAGTAGGAGTCCTGAATGGAAGCCCTGTAACAAGCCATCGAATGGGATTGCACCGTCAGAGAGGTTGCCATGACAGCAGGACCCTTGCTCGAGGTATCAATCACGAACTGTCAGGAAGGATTAGTGCATGAATACATTAGAGTGCGCGACTTCATCAGGGGCTTTCCATGGTTTATAAACATAATCCACAATGCAGATGTGTCCTAGTTCCCTCTGTGTGGTCTGTACAGTTCGTGGCATGCAGGTCCCTGCTTTTCCTTCCGCTTGATAAATGTAGGGCTGTTTCAGACCTGCAAGAGCAAGTGTTCCTGGCTGCTTTGTGAGATGTGTTCATTACAGAGAATAAGATATACAGCGTTTTCAAATATGTTATGCATTCCATGTTGAGCTTCTTATCCGTGTCATATTCGGAAGGCATTACAATGGTACAGAAGAGCACTGCAATGTACCATTATTTGTCGTGCACCATGAAAGCCAGTGAGACGGTGGGAGCAGACTGCATAGATTGTAACAGATCGAGCATTTACTGTGATCTGAGGCAGAATGTCCCTTACCTTTATTGTATTACTGATTACTACTGCGATATTCCCAAAAGGTGCCCTACGCCACACTTGGGAATTTCCGGGTGGGTTCAACCAGCCATGGGGAATTCCAGTGGGATTTTAGAAGGGTTGAGAGCCAGGTTGGATTCAAGGTGGGGTTTGAGCCCCACCATCTAATCAGGAGTACAGAGACTGCAGAGAGAGAGGGGGTTGACCAGCCAATCAGAGATCCTGAGCCATTCTAACATGTTTGATGATATTTGTAAGGCATAGCCTGCTTCCTGCTAGCTTTGTGGATTTTGTTTGACTATCAAGATAAGAGTGGGCAGTGCAGCTTCACAAATAGGAGGCTTTGTATGGAGTTATGAGTGCTTTTAGCAGGTTCATGAGCATTGCGGAGGGGTTATGGTGATGATTCCTGATTGAAACACTTGTATCTGTTTATAGTTGTATCTGGTGTTTTTGGGGCTTCTTATTCCCTAGCTATTACCCCCCTTTATCTGTTCGATTGCATTCTTGGTGCCCCTCTCGCATCTTCACGTTCTACCCTAACTCCCTTGAGGAAAAAGGCCCTCTTGTACTTTCTCCTGTTCCCTTTCTTGTTTTGTGCCACCCCAAACATTTGAAAACCAAAAATGTTTACTAACACCGTTCCTTTCCTGTTTATGGAAAAATCTTTGTGTGCATCTAAGTAGGCTTCCTGTTTTATACTCAGTTACCTTCACTACTCATGTTTTCCGAGAACCCTTAGTTAGTCTTGCATACGTCTCTTTGTCGTGCTCGCTTGTTTTGTTGTCAATTGTTTTCTTTTTTGCAGAAGGAACGTCATTTTATTTAGGTGGAAGTGCTTGGGAAGAAGATAGAGCAGCACATTACTAGAGGCTCCACTTGTTGGTAAAGTCAAATCAATTGATGTAGAAAACAAAATGAAAGGTTTACTTGTGCACTGCACTCAGCCCTTTGCATTAGATGGCCACTGCGTTTCACTGTAGTAGCAGACGCTTTAGCATATGGAGCGTCAAACGCCGCTGATTCAGCACTGCGGTTTTCAGCTGATTCTGAGGGAGGTGGTTGAACAACTGCCGATGCTGCAACATATGTCAGACAATTTAAGAGTCATTCAAGTGTGGCGCACTCAGCATCCCATCTATTGGTATTGGTGGGTAATGGCTAGTGAATCAGGTCACACGAGATAGAGGACATGGGCAAAGCAGGGGGCATGCATGGATTTGGCTGTCCACTGGGAAGCTTCAAAATTTGACCCATGGTCCGCTGCCACAAAGTCCAATTGTAAAACACGGAGGGTGTTGAACATGCCAACATTTTCTGTACTCCCGCCCCCCAGAGATAATTCCACCTGCGGAATAGTCCACATGTCCATTGTAGGTGAACCGTCTTACGCTCACAGTGGTCTAATGGCAATCCCACTTCTATAACATGGCTCGAAGTTCACCTGAAGTAATGCAGAGTCCGACTTTCCCAGTGGGGATTAATGAGGGGAAAGAGATATCGTAAGAAACATTTTTCTGCAAAAACATACGGTACTACATCATTTGCCAACGTTACACCAAGGTTGTCATTGAATAGACTGAGGTCTTCATGTTTTTTGCGATATTTTGCAACATGCTCAAAGGCATTTGCATCGGTGCACATGTGCATTGAGGAACAAATCCATTGGCTGCATGCCATTGGACCGGTAGGCAATGATGTTGTTCTGTTGGGGCTTGTGAAAATCTGTGAAGTAACGATATTGTTTTATGTAATGGTGAGGCATGAAGGTGAAACTGTGCATATATCCTGCATCTGAGGACTGCCCTGTCACCTGTTTCTTTTGCCAAGTATACTTATGATGCTATATCATGTGGGCCCATTGGGAAGTGATGCCCACATTGTTACCAGGCTCCATCACATGGCACTTCTTTCCAGAATATGGAATGTGGCAAGGGATGCTTGTTGCCTTTCATTTGTAAAATAACTCTGTTTTGGGCAGCCTGAAATGGCCCCTAACCTCACCTCCCTTCTTGCAGTCTGCCCTGTCTACTTTGCAGTGGATGCTGCTCACTGTGGAGCCAGGGTTGTTGATGTGACTGACTGATATGCATGTAATGTTCTCTGTTCTTTGGCCTTTTCTTATCCCTCCAAAATTCACGTGGGGTTCTCAGTGCTTTTGCCTTCTCCCATGCCTATACATGTACATTGGGTTCTCACTGCCTCAGCCCTCCCCTACACCTAGGGAAAGCAGGTGGGGTTCTCAGTGCTTTTGCCTTCTCCCATGCCTATACATGTAAATTGGGTTTTCGCTGCCGCTGCCCTCCCCTACACCTAGGGAAAGCATGTGGGGTTCTCAGTGCTTTTGCCTTCTCCCATGCCTATAAATGTACATTGGGTTATCGCTGCCTCTGTCCTCCCCTACACCTAGGGAAAGCATGTGGGGTTCTCAGTGCTTTTGCCTTCTCCCTTGCCTATAAATGTACATTGGGTTCTCGCTGCCTCGGCCCTCCCCTACACCTAGGGAAAGCATGTGGGGTTATCAGTGCGTTTGCCTTCTCCCATGCCTATAAATGTACATTGGGTTCTCGCTGCCTCGGCCCTCCCCTACACCTAGGCAAAGCATGTGGGCTTCTCAGTGCTTTTGCCTTCTCCCATGCCTATAAATTTACATTGGGTTCTCACTGCCTCGGCCCTCCCCTACACCTAGGGAAAGCATGTGGGGTTCTCAGTGCTTTTGCCTTCTCCCATGCCTATAAATGTACATTGGGTTCTCACTGCCGCGGCCCTCCCCTACACCTAGGGAAAGCATGTGGGGTTCTCAGTGCTTTTGCCTTCTCCCATGCCTTTTAATGTACATTGGGTTCTCGCTGCCTCGGCCCTCCCCTACACCTAGGCAAAGCATGTGGGGTTCTCAGTGCTTTAGCCTTCTCCCATGCCTATAAATGTACATTGGGTTCTCACTTCCTCAGCCCTCCCCTACACCTAGGGAAAGCATGTGGGGTTCTCAGTGCTTTTGCCTTCTCCCATGCCTATAAATGTACATTGGGTTCTCACTGCCTCGGCCCTCCCCTACACCTAGGGAAAGCATGTGGGGTTCTCAGTGCTTTTGCCTTCTCCCATGCCTATAAATGTACATTGGGTTCTCACTGCCTCGGCCCTCCCCTACACCTAGGGAAAGCATGTGGGGTTCTCAGTGCTTTTGCCTTCTCCCATGCCTATAAATGTACATTGGGTTCTCACTGCCTCGGCCCTCCCCTACACCTAGGGAAAGCATGTGGGCTTCTCAGTGCTTTTGCCTTCTCCCATGCCTATAAATGTACATTGGGTTCTCACTGCCTCGGCCCTCCCCTACACCTAGGGAAAGTATGTGGGCTTCTCAGTGCTTTTGCCTTCTCCCATGCCTATAAATGTACATTGGGTTCTCACTGCCGCGGCCCTCCCCTACACCTAGGGAAAGCATGTGGGGTTCTCAGTGCTTTTGCCTTCTCCCATGCCTTTTAATGTACATTGGGTTCTCGCTGCCTCGGCCCTCCCCTACACCTAGGCAAAGCATGTGGGGTTCTCAGTGCTTTTGCCTTCTCCCATGCCTATAAATGTACATTGGGTTCTCACTTCCTCAGCCCTCCCCTACACCTAGGGAAAGCATGTGGGGTTCTCAGTGCTTTTGCCTTCTCCCATGCCTATAAATGTACATTGGGTTCTCACTGCCTCGGCCCTCCCCTACACCTAGGGAAAGCATGTGGGGTTCTCAGTGCTTTTGCCTTCTCCCATGCCTATAAATGTACATTGGGTTCTCACTGCCTCGGCCCTCCCCTACACCTAGGGAAAGCATGTGGGGTTCTCAGTGCTTTTGCCTTCTCCCATGCCTTTTAATGTACATTGGGTTCTCGCTGCCTCGGCCCTCCCCTACACCTAGGCAAAGCATGTGGGGTTCTCAGTGCTTTTGCCTTCTCCCATGCCTATAAATGTACATTGGGTTCTCACTTCCTCAGCCCTCCCCTACACCTAGGGAAAGCATGTGGGGTTCTCAGTGCTTTTGCCTTCTCCCATGCCTATAAATGTACATTGGGTTCTCACTGCCTCGGCCCTCCCCTACACCTAGGGAAAGCATGTGGGGTTCTCAGTGCTTTTGCCTTCTCCCATGCCTATAAATGTACATTGGGTTCTCGCTGCCTCGGCCCTCCCCTACACCTAGGGAAAGCATGTGGGGTTCTCAGTGCTTTTGCCTTCTCCCATGCCTATAAATGTACATTGGGTTCTCACTGCCTCGGCCCTCCCCTACACCTAGGGAAAGCATGTGGGCTTCTCAGTGCTTTTGCCTTCTCCCATGCCTATAAATGTACATTGGGTTCTCACTGCCTCGGCCCTCCCCTACACCTAGGGAAAGCATGTGGGCTTCTCAGTGCTTTTGCCTTCTCCCATGCCTATAAATGTACATTGGGTTCTCACTGCCGCGGCCCTCCCCTACACCTAGGGAAAGCATGTGGGGTTCTCAGTGCTTTTGCCTTCTCCCATGCCTTTTAATGTACATTGGGTTCTCGCTGCCTCGGCCCTCCCCTACACCTAGGCAAAGCATGTGGGGTTCTCAGTGCTTTTGCCTTCTCCCATGCCTATAAATGTACATTGGGTTCTCACTTCCTCAGCCCTCCCCTACACCTAGGGAAAGCATGTGGGGTTCTCAGTGCTTTTGCCTTCTCCCATGCCTATAAATGTACATTGGGTTCTCACTGCCTCGGCCCTCCCCTACACCTAGGGAAAGCATGTGGGGTTCTCAGTGCTTTTGCCTTCTCCCATGCCTATAAATGTACATTGGGTTCTCACTGCCTCGGCCCTCCCCTACACCTAGGGAAAGCATGTGGGGTTCTCAGTGCTTTTGCCTTCTCCCATGCCTATAAATGTACATTGGGTTCTCACTGCCTCGGCCCTCCCCTACACCTAGGGAAAGCATGTGGGCTTCTCAGTGCTTTTGCCTTCTCCCATGCCTATAAATGTACATTGGGTTCTCACTGCCTCGGCCCTCCCCTACACCTAGGGAAAGCATGTGGATTTCTCAGTGCTTTGACCTTTTCCTACGCCGCAACACACATGTGTAATTCTGAATGGATGTTCTTTCTTCTAAGCCGAAAAGAAGCATGGGGGTGCTCATTGCTTCAGCCTTCACCTACACCAACAAAATGCCCAAAGGGTTCTAACTACTTTGTCCATCCCGCCACATACAAAACTAGCCTGGAGCTCTCAGTGGTTTGGCCTTCTCTTCCTACAAAAGACTTGAGGGTTTCTCGGTGCTTTGAACTTCTCCTACTCCTAAAGAAAGCAAACATGTTTCTAAGTGCTTTGGCTTTTCTCATCCACCTAAATAATTCAAATCCCATTCCTATCTTGCCAGTCAACCTGCAGAGCAGCAGACTTCATATCTCCAAAGTGCAGAGCTGGAGCAAGGTTGGGTCTGTGTAAGTGTGTGTGTTTGTGTGTCTTAGACACCCACCTAATGACGCATTTGCGGGATCCTGCCTTTTGGTGCTTTAATGCCTGATACATTATCGGTTTGTTATGTTAAGGTATGACATGTGTTGCTAGATGCCTGTGCTATGCTACCCCACTATGCTCTGCCTTGCTTTGAAATGCTATGCTCTCTGAGGTTTGGTATGCTACACTTAGTTATGTTATGCTACACTATGTCATGTTTAACCTGCCAGGATATGCTATGCAATAGTTAAATATTAAGAACCCCCGTTTTTGTCCCCACACCTAAATGTATGTTGATATAATGCTTTGGATATGGGCCTGCGTTTTTCTTTTACAGTTCGTGGCCCTAATGCTCCACCCCAAACACCACTGTCTGGACTTCCACTTCCTCCCTCACTGCATCTAAACTTAAACCTACAAAGCTCTTGTGTTTTCATATTTAGTGGAGTTGTGCTTGTTTTTCATTTTCATTTTTTAATGTCGTTGTTCACCCATTCTTTTTTATTTTTGCCCACTTTCAGTATACCTGCTTTTTAGTTCATTTTATGTTAGGTTATATTATGTTGTGTTGCATTATATCATGTCATGTTAATGTCTTATATCAATGCTTTAAAACAGCCATAAATTGTCCGGGAGACCTCCCCAAAACATCTAAATAAATAAAAATACACAGGAGTGCTACTCAGTCTACAAAAAGGCCAAAACACACAAAGTAGACCTGCAAATGTAAGCTGGTAAACAGACTCTGCAGGCCTGCTTGTATCCAAGAACTGATTGTGACCATCTGTTAATAGGGCAAGGTAACTGTAGCCCAGGGCAGAAAGGAAAGACCCGAATGGATTATGCAGATTAACTCCCTGAAGAGCCCAGCCTCAGCCAAAGTGAAGTCCTACATCACTCCACACCACAATGCTCCCAGCAGGTCTCAATAACTTCCAGGTGGCCTGCATTTAAAATTGCCCATTCCCGCTTGTAGCTTCTTGCCATTTGTGGCCCAGGTTAATAAGTGGAAGGGCAAGTAGAAGGGATTTGCTTTCCCGTTTTCTTGAGCATGGGTTCAACATGCCCAGGCTCACGCTGACAGCCAGGCACTGTGGAAGGCTTGAAAGCCTGATCACTGCTGAGCCAGGCACGATCATGTCCTTAACCATTTGTGCAACCGGGCGAGCCTATGAACTCTGATATTACTTCAGTGGTGATTTGATAACATATAAAAACTTTGTAACCTAACATAAAGACAGAATTGTGAACGTTTTCCAAAATTAAATATGTGCATTTCTGACATTCAACTGCTCCCAAGTACTTTTAATGAAAGGGTTTCCCGGTTTAAAAGCTAACCGGAGCATCATGTATCTGGCTGAGTGGCCCTTCAGTGCTGACTTTTGGGCATATCAGTGTTCACATTGTTGGCTTGCAGCATGACATATTACCACACTGCTCCTCAGTCCTGTGAGGTGGACGTATTGAGGCATGACACTCTACAAACAGCAAAGCATGTCATTGCCTTATAGTAACAGTCAACATATAGTAACATAGCACAACACAATATAACATAACATAATCCAGCATAACATTACAGAACATGCAAGGAGATAACAGAAAGATGATAGATTGTCACTGCATACTTGGCTCCTTGCCCATCTTACTTGTCTAACCACATCCAGCACCACATTTAACATAGTCAAAGGAACTCAGCCTGTATCAGGAGCTCGGGGATTATTGCTTCACTATTGATGGGTACGTATTGCTACTATACTTTGGTATCCCACTTTCAAATAAGGTACCACCTTGTATTGCCATGAACGGGTCTGAATGAGAATGGGTCTGACATGACACAAAGAAAACTCTTAATAATAACCTTTTTGTCATCAGGTTGCCAGGCTTTTTCAATATCCCTGTACAACTTTCACCACTTCATTCCCTTATGTTCTGTTACCTGCAAAATTCACCTTTTTATACAATCTACTTTTTACTACACTATTCTTTGATCAAGCTTGGCAGTCACAGAATAAACGTTCTGGATTTTGACTGGGGTAAAACATACACAGATCCCCAGACAAATGCGCCACCAAACCTCTAGGATTCCCCAAGCACCCTCTTTAGACCCCATGCACCCAACCTTACATTGGGCCTCATTACACGGACGGCGGTAACCATGGTGCTATTAGCGCCATGGTTGCCGCCGGTATTTTACCGAGTCCGCCATGGTGAATGGCGGAATTACCGCCCTATTCCAAGGTGTGTGGGGACGGTAATTCCCCATTCACCATGGCACGTCCCCATTCCCATTTTTCCCCATAAGGCTCAATGGGAATGGGGAAGGCGGTAATCACGGTACCGCAAATTGCGGTACCGTAATTACCTCCAAGGTCCCTTTGCAGGTCCCGTCCTTAACGGCTGGAAAAACCAGCCGTTAAGGTAGGGTCCCACAAAGGGAACTCGTCGTAAGGCGGTAAGGGTTTACCAGCACTGGTACCCTTACCGGTACCGGTAAACCCTTACCGCCATCCGTGTAATGAGGCCCAATGACTACCTCCAATCTCTGAATGAGGCCCAATGAGTAATAGGCAAGAGCAATCTCAATGAGTGTTTTTAAAGACTTTATTTAGCGATCTACAATAAGACTTCTTAACGTGTAGACATATTTGTCAAGGCGAGCATGTTGCCCCTAAGCTATCCTCCCAAGGCGTGTGTCTGCAGGTGTCTGTCATGGGTGTATGACATGTAAATATCATATGAGTGGTTAGTGTGAAGTTATACGAAATGTACATGCCTGTAGACCTCTTATTTTCATGGAAACACATATGAAAATGAGGTATCACTTTGATGTAAGTGTCATACAATTATGAGACACATCAAAGTTGTAAAATGCGTACATGTACAAAATTAACACCTCCTTTATATTTCATATATATATGAAAAAAGACTTCAACATCCAGTTCAAATAAAAGTTTATCATTGTTATCTTGTGTCATAATAGCATGTGTTGTAAGGCCATGTGCCATAAGTGGATGTGGCATGAGAACATGTGGCTTAAGAGCTTGAGAGTATGTGTGTTGTATGGGTGTGTGTTGTAAGAGCATGTGTAATAAGGGTGTGTGCAGCATAAGAACATGTGGTATAAAAGCATCTGGTGAAGTCTTTGTGTGTCATAAGTGTGTGTTTTATAGGTGTGTGTCACAGGAGGGAGGGCGGTAACGGTAAGAGTGTATGCCATAACAGCAGGTGTATTAAAAACATGTCCTAGCAACATGTGTTGTAAGAGTGTATGTTGAAAGAGCAAGTGCAGAAAGTGTGCTTGTACACAGGAAATACACACAAGTGGGTACAGTGGGAGGGGGTAAATGTAGGAGCATAGGTGAATGTCACGGGGCATGTTTATTACAGGACTTTATAAGACAAAGAATTAAAAAGCTTCTTATAATGCTAGGTGGATATATTGCATGTGTACGACATACATGCATACAGACCGGTTCTTAATCCTTGCAGGCCGTGTTGGGAGCACAAAAGAATGAGGCAATGCTGGGGAATATTTCTCTCCCATCCCTGGTAAGGAAGGCAACACAAAAACACACATTCAGATACATTTTGTTAGAGCCCTGTGAAACTAGACAGGAAGGTGCGCGGCCCACCACGACGTAAGGGCTGTGACTGATTGTGAAGGAAAAACACATGGGAACGAGGGTATAGGTCTTGAGTTGCCAAAACACCAGCAGAGATTTAGGACACTAGCGCCCCCCAGGAGAATCGCCATCCCATTTTAACTACCAGATGCCCATGAGCAAAACTTCTAAATCCTTCACTATTTGGATTGATTAGTGGGACTTGCAGGAAACCCAGGCTTTCCCTGTGGGAGGGGTAACTGATAAGGGAGGAGCAGATGGTAACAAAACATTTGATTTGTACCGGGGAGAGCAAAGGATGATTCTGACTTTTGGGAGATCTCGGCAGGGAGGCTTGACGGGGAACCTGCGTGTCTGGGATGAGAAAAGGGATGCTTTATTCGTGAGGACCAGGCTGACCTCAAAGTTATCTGCTGAGCTAATGTTGCAGTTCAGGTTCACACCACATGATCCTGTTTCAGGGCAGGGTAATGTTGTCAGAAATCTAACCAATCATTGTACATTGACTTAAGGTGAAGAGATTGTCACCAATGTGTTGGAGTCAGAGAACATGGAACCAATAAACCTGGGGACTATATGTGATTATTAGCATATAGATGGCAATAGTCAATGAGGGTGGGGGATGAAAACTGTATATTGTACACGTCATGCATGCTGTGTTTTGCAGTTTTAATGTGTTGTTTGCTTTGAAGAAGAGAGAGAGCTCTATGGAAGTGGATTTATAATACCCTGTTGGTCCTTTTGCTTTTGTAAATGTAAGTGCACCTTTTGCAGAGAAGAACAAGTGGGATAAAGAAGGAGAGTGTGACTGTTTGAGGGTGTGATGAATGGTGTGAGCACAGTGAATGCAGAGTGAGCAGAAGGTGTGGAAGACCAAGTGGCATTGTCTATCAGTCGGTTTGATTATAATATAGAGCATTGTGTTATAACAGGACCCTTTCCTATTTTACTAGGGAAGAAGACAGGTGCTGTATAATGAGGAAAACCGACCCGGATAGAGGCCCCATATATTTAATGGGCCTGGGATCCTTCCACCCAGTGTAAGGGAGGGTGAGAATGAGAAGTAGTTGTGGTAAAGACCCTTTGTGGGCCTCAGATCTCCTCACCTGATATATAGGGTTTGTTGGAACGTGAGAGAGGAGAATGGTGTGGCATTGGTAGCAGGGAATTGTAAGAAGGAAGGAGGGGGCAATGGGTGAAAATAGCCCACTGGTTCAGGGCTTGGCCAACAGAAGTACTGTATAATGGTGACAGAGGGGCAGCTTCGATGGAGCCTGTAACCCTGTTGGACTACATGTGTAATGCTCTTCCCCTGTACTGATAACAAATCCTTAAGTACCATAAGGAATGGCTAGCCGAGATGAAAGGGGGAATGTAAAAACCATTGCCTGAACAGGGAACACATTATAAGGATATTTTAATTCACATATTTTCCTTTTTGGCAGCTAGGTAAACAGGAAAAAAGTTAAAAAAACAGGAAGGAAGTATTGGAATTGTGGAAAATAGTGGAAGATTTGGAAGATGTCACTGTTGACCCCCCTAAAATGGTTAATGAAGTGTGCACCACTTGTGTCCTGACCACAAGCATGTCTACCACCAAGAACGCTCCAGTACCCCATATAGACCAGTCTCTTTCCCCTGTAGGGTGCAACCCCAACCACGCTGCATCAGGATACACAAATCCCACTTATGTCCCTTTGCCTGCTACTGCACCCGCATAGCCCACACCGGCCCAATATCATAACTTCCCCAACCCCATAATGACTGTGGCTGTGAGAACTAGAGTGTAGGAAGAAATAGATAGGAAGCCACAAAAAGAATTGGAAGAAGCATTGAGAAGAGCAGAAGAGGATCAAGCCAGGATGACATTAGATTGAAGAGACAGGCAACAAGCACCTGTAGGGACCAATGAATGGAGGGCGGGAGACATTTCGCTTCAAATGGGTAGTACTGCTATCAAGGATGCTCAAATATAGAAGGAGAAGGAAGACAGAAAGAGAAGTTAGGCAGACAGTGTGCACTATGGGATGGTGCAATCTGACAATGAGTATGATCGCACATGAGTGGGCGAGGAGGAGTGGGATACTGCAGATGAGTTGGAGGAGGAGCAGCCACCCACAATTTCACAGGTTGAGAGTTTGTGGGGACCCAGGTTAAGGAATAGGTTTGGGCATATGGCAGTGGTGAAAAGATTGCTGGTGGGGAAGAAGAAAGTGACTAAGATGATGGGGGCACAGTTTCCATTATTGCATAAGGGGCCGGGGAGGCCCAGTATATACCATGGGCCCATATGGACAAAAATAATTTAATAAGGGCACTGCCGTCTCTCACTGCTGGAGCGGGCAAGTGGATATATGCCTTTGAGAAGCAGGCGGCCGTTACAACCTTGTCTGTAGGATATCTGAAGAGTTGTTTGTTTTAATATTGCAGGACGAGACTGATGACATTTGAGTTAAAGCTCGGTGCCCGGGAGTGAGCTAGGTGATGACAGCCATGACAGGCTCATTTTAATGGCATTAGGCCCCAAGTATCAGCGGTGCTCACTGCACATATCCAGACATGCCTGACCTTCAGTCAATAATGCAGTGCACAATGCGGGATGATGACGATCCCGTACAGTATATTTTATAAAAACAGGGAATGCGGAGGGCCGAGACAGGTGATTTTTGGGACAGGGGGATTTTTTTCTTTTATTTTGTAGTTAAAACGAATCTTCCGATTGAAGTACAGAAGATGCTTGATAAGATAGTGGGGATTGACGCTAAGAGATGGGCAGAAATACAGTCTATTATTGTACATATACCATTACAAACGATTAAAATAAAAAGAGAAGGAAACAGCTCAGAGAGTGCAGATAGAGAAAGCAAAACGGGTGCAGAAAACATTAGCGAAAGTTGCACTGGAAGGGGCGGTGATGGAAGTACAGACAGAATAACAGGTAGAGTGCAGACCGGTCCAGACAGATGTACGAGTGGTGCCTGGGAGGTGAATACGACTGGAACAGTGGGTACCAAACTCAGTACCAAGGTTGGTTTTGAAGGGGGATCAGCAGGGAAGAGGGAGGTTTTCGAGTTCACAGTTAGGACAAGGTGGTTTTAGAGGAATGGGGCCAGGATGAGGAGGAATGGAAATGTGTTTGACATGTGGATGGATCGGTCATTTTTCCAGGGAGTGGAAGAGCAGACAAGTAGGTGCATACCCACATCAGCAGCCCTACCCATATTTGCAAGAGGACACGGCCTGTACCACCACCCTTATATGCATTTACCCCCAGCAGTCACTTATGGTGCGCCATGACCTACTGCCCTGTCTGCTCCCCAACTATCATTTCTGCAGCTCCCAGCCCCAGGCTCTGGTGGTGCATTGACATATGCAGTACACCCAGGGCAGCAGCAGGGCCTGCAAGTGCAGAATAGTACCGTTGTACCCAATGGCAAAGTGAGACATTACCAAGGGGCCACTATTGTTGGAGGAAACCCATTTTTTCCAGGAACAAACACATACCCTGATTAAGACAGCCCACAGAGAGCTGTAGTGTGCCCAGGTCAGTGCCAACCCAGAAGAGGAAACTGTGATGGGCATTGAGGCAATAAACCATTCATATTTGTGGTAGATACAGGTGCCACAAAGTGAGGGAGGATTCCCTTTGTCAGGCAAGCTGATGGACATGCATGGCTTCACACAGGAAGTACAGTTGGTTCCTTTTGCAAAATAACTACCCATTAAAATAGGCGACAGAGTGATACAAGCCCCTCTGTTGTTTTCCACTGTGATTCCCATCAATCTGCTTGGTAGAGACATCTTGAGTAAGCTCAACATGACCACCTTGTTTGCTGAGAGGGGTTAGATTTGTTCAACCCCCGGAATTGTTGATCATACATGCTTTTGGAAATGAAGCAGTGGAAAGAGGAATACCAGTGGCCCCTGATTTGTTCATCTATGGGATCACAGTACTTGCAGTACTGCAGGTGGCCAATCAGCATTGGCGATTCCTCTGAATTTCTGTTTAGACCTGCACAGACCTAAGAACTTGTTGCAGGGACTATCATCATGCTTGACATAGAAGGAGTGTTGGTGTCAAAGGAAAGGATTGTGTTGGTTGCCACAGACCGAGAGAGGGGAGAGTGGCATACGATTTTGTGTATTAGTCGAACCCAGCCCCTGAGAGACATAACTGACGAGGAGCTTAAGACCTTTTTGAGAACAAAGATAATGATGGGGAGATAATACTGGAAGTGTGTGTTCCTTGTGAAATAATGATACAGTATCAACACATTCCATGTCCGCTGTTATTTGCAGGGAGTGTCCCTTCATTTGCTCAAGAAGATCTGTCCCAGGTAACTGAAAAATTGTGGAGAATTAACCCTCATGATGTAGGACTCCTGCAGAGTGTTGCACCAATTTGTATCTCATTGAAGCCCAGCGCAGTGTTACCCAGAATAAAATAGTACCCCCTGTTCAAAGCTGCTAAAGAGGGAATTTATGACACCACTATGGGCCTTTTACAACAGGGCATTATAGTTCTGGCCAGTTCTCTGTGAAATACGGCTATTTATCCTGTGGGAAAATCGAAGGGGGCCAGTTGGAGAATGATTCAGGATTTACGACCCCTTCATGATGTGGTACAGGCAGAGTTTCCTGTAGTTCCTAACCCTGCCACAATATTGCATAACATTCCCACAATGGCCATACTCTTTACTGTTGTTGCCCTGAAGAATGCTTTCTTCTCCATCTCATTAAATACTGATTCTCAATATCTCACTGCGTTTACATTTGCTGGGAAGCGGTTCCAACATACTAGGCTCCCAGAAGGGGATTGTAAGTCCCCCAGAATTTTTAACTGGGTTCTGCAATAAGATTTGGGTAACATTCATGTGCTCACTAGAGTCATCCAATATGTGGATGACTTGTTGGTGTGTAGCAAAGCTGAGCAACAGTGTGGTGAAGATTATATCATATTGTTGCAATTGTTGGCAGACAAAGGATATGGTGGACGGAGGGAAGTTTAACAATATTGTCTATAGGAGGTGCTGTACTTAGTCGCAATGGATTTTGGTTAATGGTAAGAGAGTGACTCCAGAACGTGGAGCGGTGGTGCGGAGCACCCCCCAGCCAGTTACTGTGAAGGACATGTACACATTCCTGGGGTTGTGTAATGATTGTAGGGCATACATTTCTGACTACTCATCATACACTCAACCACTGCTGCAGGCTCTTAAAGAAACAACAAACAAAAACCCTTATTTGGACTGATGGGATGCGTACCAGTTTTCAATAATTGAATAATGTCTTTTCTACTGCCCCTGTTTTAGCAACCCCTGATTATACTAAAGAGTTATACCTTTTCTCACATTCTGATGGTCAATTAATGATAGAAATGTTGACACAATACAGCTCTAAGGGCCAGAAACCTCGGCATACTATAGTGGAATGTTAGATTCTGTTATGCAAGGACAGTAACAAGCGTTAGCTACAGCTAATTTCACTTTTGAAAAGTCAGTTACAATTGTCATGGGGTGCTCAGTGACTCTATACATAGAACATGCAGCATCTGCCATACTTGAGAGGTCCAAACCCACATTAACCACACAGCTGGCTTCAGCATATGAAGTTATCCTGTCTAGCCCATTTATTCTCTTTGTTCGTTGTAAGAAAGTGACCCCTGCCACCTTTTTGACAGAACATATCACTGAAAAGGATGACGTTCATGACTGTGTCATGTGTGAAGTCTTGGACGATGACATTCCTAGAGCATGAGACTATGTCCTGGATGAAGGAGAGGTGTCATTTGTTGACAGCCCATCGACTATTGATCAGGAGACTGGCCAATGACATAATGGAGCAGCAGTGGTCCGATTGGTTGATGGGAATTATGAGGTCTTTGTTCAATGAAGCCTACCGGGGCCTTACTCTGCCCAGGCAGCAGAACTGATTGCTCTCATTGAAGCGCTAGAGACAGCACAGGGATGCTGAGTAACGATTTATTCAGACTCAACAACAATAACCGTACCTTCAGGGGTTTCAGAGAGCTGATGGATCCCCAGTACAACATGCAGTTCTCTTAGACAGATTGATTCACGCTCTCTCACAGCCAAAACTTGTCGTAATCATCAAGTGTGCCGCCCATACTAGTGACATAGACTTAATTTCTCTTGGCAACAAAGCAGCAGACACAGCAGCAAAATTGTCTACATATTTACCGTTGCCAGATATTACTGAACACCCAGCACTTGCTGGTATGCAATTACAAATACAGGTTCCTTGTACTACGTTACCCATTACTGAAATTATTGAATAAGAGGCCGTAGCCTTTAATTGGGGGATAGCTTCTCTTTTGAAGAGAATATCAGCTATGGTATACCACAGGGAGCCGGCCTATGCCTGCTCCTTTTCAATCTGTATATTAGGTTCCTCTGTATGATCCTGGAGAAAATCAGAGTATTTTTCACCAATTACGTCGATGAGACCCAGCTGGTCATCGAACTAAGCAGCAACTACTCCCAGGACAGTGCCAACTTGGATAAACTCTACAAACTAATCGAAATTTGGATGACCAACAAGTGGCTATGTCTAAATGTCAAGAAGACAGAATTAATGATTTTCGGGACTAATTCGGCCAAGGCCAAATGGAACCATCAATATGAGTTTTTCAACATTAATGAGTCCCAAATAAAGGTCATAAATAAAGTTAAAACTTTGGGGATGCATATGGAAGGAACACTGAGCGCAGAGGCTCAAGTTGTGCAACTGAATAAGAACTGCTCCTATTACCTGAGACTTTTACATAAAACAAGTCCCTATTTAAGTGACGAAAATTGCACCACAGTCGCAAGAACTACTATTCTGTCCAGGTTGGATTATGGTAATGCCCTATTATTAGGAACAAATAAAGGACACATTACAAAATGGCAAAAATTCCAAAACAGGGCTGTGAGAATTATTAAAGAAAAAAGGAAAATGGAACACATTAATGAAGATAGGAGAAACCTACAATGGTTAACTATTGAGGACATAATTCATTTCAAGGCCCTGACTAGGTGCATCCATGGGAAAGCCCCGGCATACCCGGTTGCCTATGTGCCGGGTCGTGCCCTCAGAACCAAAGCTCAGGGCCAACTTGTAATCACCAGATTTAGGAAAACAAATGGACTAGGCAAAGCCTTTCACATTAAGGTTGCAACATTATGGAACAAGCTTCCACCACAAATGAGATTAGAGTCCTCATAGAGTATTTTCTGAAAAAAACTCAAGACCCAGCTGTTTAGATAATATCCCTGAATCAAATCAAGATTCCGCCTGGAATACTTATGATCTGTGTTGTCCTGTGACCTGTATGTTTAAAGTTTTGCATGTATGTGTTGCGCACAGATGCATGGGAGCTCTGGCGTGGTAGAAATAAATAAATAAATAAAATAAACAAGCACCACAGTGTGAATGGTTATTGTGGCAAATAAGGGGGTGTGCACAGTCTCCTACAGACCTAGTATGGAGGCAGGTTAGTACAGGGAAAGTGGTCATGCCCCAAGAATTTACCTTAATGGCATTTGATCAGTTGCACTACCCCCATATGTGTTTAAGAAGCATATTGCTGCTGACATGCAAGAAGACTGATATGTGCCGAAAATTCAGGAACTTCTCAATATTTTTACATCTAACTTTGTGGTTCGCCGGACATACAGTACTGGGCACACCCTGAACACATTGAGGGGAACGTTACCCCCTCCCAGCGGCCCAGTTAGAGATCCCCATATTGACTTTGCAGACATGGAAGAGCGGAGCAAGACCTTTTGCTATTTCATTGTTGTGGTATGTCCTTTGTCCCGTTGGATTGAGGCTGGTCCATGTGCACATCCTGATGCCAAATCGGCAGCCACATTTTTTGTGAGAGAAGTGTTTCCCCAATGGGGAATGTGGGAAACTCTTAAACGTGATATTGGCACTCACTTCTTTAATGAGCTGTTTAAAGAAATTCTGGCTCTTTTAGGGATTAAACATAAGATGTGCTCCATTTATCATCCTGAGGCCAACAGTGTTGTTGAAAGCATGAGCAGCCTCTTAAAGCAAAATTGTCTAAGCTGTGTAACACTGAATGAAAATGGGGTCCATAGCTTACCTTTGGCCCTTTTCAGTTTAAGAATTCACCCCTGGAGCAACCACCACCTCTTCCCTTTCAAGATAGTGACAGGGAGACGTATTCAGACGCCACTATCTCCTGTGCATAATGCAACTGATGCTCACAGGGTTGTGTCAATTCTAGGGGATGAATTCTAGGGCAGGAGGCCCAGACCACTCATGTTCACACAACATTAGCTTGTAGAGGGAAACCACGGTAGGTAAAGAACCCCCACTCGATGGCCAGGGAAGGAACGTAATAGTCCAACCTAATCATCCCACCCCAGGGCGAGAACAACACGCCTACTTCACCCATCTCCACATACCAGTAAAATTCTACAGAGGAAATCTACGACTCCACAATGGGCATGCCAACTATGCTACCAAACAAGATCAAAAACAGGGTATGGTCATAGATGTTGAGTGCAGAAACCCAAAGCAAAGACGTAACAAAAAACCCTGCTAACTTAACTCTAAAAGCTCAATTTTCCACATACACTTATCATACAGAAACTAAGATAACTACCTCCCTGCACAGCAATCCGCATGTATTTCACCATTGGCCCGGTTCTAGGCCCTCCAACTGTCACAAGGGACAAATGATTACCCTGCCCAAACTCGCCCTACTAAGAGACCTTGTCACGGCTTAGTAGCCAGAGTGACCCTATTAATGGCCTGAGTGCCACTGAGTCTGTCTGAGAACCTCTGGTGCCAGGGCACCTCCACCCTAGTCTATAGTTTGCAATCCAGGACTAGAACCTAGGGCTGGGACCGAGGTGAAGCTCTCTGATAAACTTGGCAGCTCTGACTCACAGGCCTATTTAGTAGCCCACTCTCCCTCAGAGTGTATACAGTTTTTCAGCATTCTTCTGAGCATACTGTACCCCTCTGTGGCCAGTATCATACTCTATGTATTTTGGTGACCCTGAGAGGGCTACAACTTGCCCTTTTTCAAAGTCTTTTCATTGCAGGTTCAGATCGAGCCCTATAAAAAATGTTAAAATACACAAAGACAGCCAGCTATAAATGCGGTGCCCCTAGATAGCAAATACAAGGTCTCTTTTTAAAGAGATAATCTGGTTGCCCCTCAGTGATTCTGCCCCCTCATCGGTAGTGGTTTGGTGGATGGGGTTTCCAGGTACGTACTCAGGTAGTCCAAAAAGTTCTGAATATTGTTCCAAGGGAATGAAGGAATAGCTAATTAATGTCTGACCAGTTTTTAGGAGCTTTCAAATAAACTGCTGTTGTGGATTTGTGCCAAATCTGAAAAGGCACAATCCATGTAAAAGTTTAGTAAAATCATGTCATAAAACCAACTTTTGACTCTCCCTTAACAAAGCTGCATGACATCTTTGGGGCAGAGCTTCATAAGATCTGGCAAACAGCACCATTGTTATCCAGTCCCAAAAAGTAATCTTCCAATGGGGAGTGCAAATTTACCATACCTAAATAATCACTATTGTTGACATTGTAATATCGATGGAAAAAGGTTTTTAAAAAATAATTAAAGTTACAACCTCTACAAAGTCGATGTGAAAGGTACAAACACTCAGTCTAAAGGTACTATGTCCCTAATACAAAAGTCCAGAATGATACAAATTAAACTTTAACCCACACTAGTTTAACTGTTGCATTGCTTTGGGCTACATACTATTTAAAGAAAGTATTGAGAAGTCGTAGTATACTGTGAGTTAATGTTCAGTTAACATTACATTTGTAGTTTCAGGGGCATTTTTTGTATTGGGAAAATATTTATTTATTTATTGTATTTGTTGTACGCCCAAACCCTGAAGTATCACAGCGTAATTTACAGGCATACTTGCTCTTAAATGTTACATGTACAAAGGATTTACAATTCGTAAAATAAACTTGGTTAAATAGTAAGATGGCTTAGGTTAGTGTTGTTTTGTTGCTTAAATAGTAAAAGACTTTTGTTACTTACAGGACTATCATCATGATGGTTCTAGCTTACTAATCGACACACATAGGAATGTGTAGTCAGGTGGTATCGTTAGTGTGAGCAACGGACCTGATGCTGGATGGAGCCATTTTTCGGTTGTTACTAGAAAATCGAGTTTATATTCAAGAATAAGGTTGTGCATGTCGGTGGCGTGTGCGCCTGGGGATCTGACATTGAGTAGGGCACCCTTTAATGGTTCAGTGACTGGTGGGGAGCAACTAGTTTGGGTTAAATGTGGTGGTCGTGATGGTGGGATGCTGTATTGGGTTTTATGGACATTGTTTTTGGTTTTAGAATGCAGCGCTGGGCTGCAGTTAGTGGTTTTGTGGGAGTCATGCACTTGGTGGGTGGTAGTGTTTCTGGGGGGGTGGGAGATAGTATGATTCTTGGAATGAGAATCTTATTTTTCTTATAGTTCCTAGTATAGGTCTATTGCATGGGAGGAGGGTGTAGGTTCTGGAGGAGAGTCTGGAGCAGCAAGCTATACCTAGCAGAGGCCTAGAGGTTTGTGTAGGTGGCGTGATGGGTGGTGTTATGATAAAGGCTGGTTTGTCAGGCAGAACTGGAGTTGGGCATGGAATGGGGTGGTGTCTTGGACAGTGTAAGCATGCTTGGCCTCAGCCTATCTGAATGAAAGCACCCTTAGTGCATAGTGTGGAGTCAGTGTTATTGGTGTGAGGTGTGTGAGTAGTAATAAATTGGTGGTGTTGTGTGTATACTGCCATTTTGTTGGTGCTCTGGTTTGTTTATCATGCAGTGGTGAACAAGGCGATGAGCATGATGATGCGTATGTAAATATGTCAGGGTTATGACACAAGTTTTCTATTGGCAAAGTGGTCTGTTTTAGGATATGCTCTGAAATCGGCAGTAGGTATGCAATCACAATGAATAGAATATACAGTACAAACATAGTAGCGCACCAAGAAACAATAGGTATCACTGACTAATAAATATTTAGTTGATGCTAAGCAATGCCGTCCTGGGTCATACAATTAATGTGACGTATAAATAGAGGAATGTCAGTGCAAAGCAAATATTAATATAACAAGAGCAAGCAAAGCAACAACAGACCAGTGGAGCAGGGCTTCGTGTGAGCCTAAGTAAGTAATTCGGCACTCGCTGGGCGTTCACAGTAAGATTGTGAGCGTGCGGTTGTGGATGAGTGTATAGCGCTAGCTAATGGGTGCTAGTAGGAGGCTTTATGCAATGATACTGGGCAAGGCATTTGAATGGGTGGCATGTAACTAGGTACTTTTCATGGGATACTGTCAAGGGTTTTGACCCATGTTGAATCAATAGACTGGGTAGATGTGGGGATGAGCTGTCGCCTCCCATTATTCTATCCCAGAACAAACTAAATCAATAGACTGGGTGGATGTGGGGATGAGCTATCGCCGCCCACATTCACACCAGAATAGGAGAACTGCGCAGTTGGCACGAGACCACTCCAAAGATACAACTTTCTTGTGGGGGGTTACACATCACCACTCTACTGTAAGGATGCCATCAAAACAATGTTAAGCAAGGGTCCTATACTATCAAGCAAAAGACCACTCTATTGAAATGCAATAATTCAAGACAACTCAAAAATGGATGCAGTACCGACAAATTCCCCAAGGCGGCGCTAGCGGTCTAAACTCTGACAGGGAAACTGTATTTAGGAGTTGCAAGAGGGGCAGGGACTTCAAAGCTTGTTGGTTAATTGAAAATCTTAGCCACCTGCTGTTCCCAGAGGCCAGGAGGCTGAGAACTCTTAACACCCTAGAGACTCACCACAGGAGGCAGGATATCACATGGCCCTTCAGAGTGAGAGGGAGGGGGTTTCCCCTTCAGCCTGGAGGAGAGAGACAATAGCCCCTTTCTGTTGAATGGGGTATGTTAATTTTGAGTGTTTCCTGTCAACAGCCCTCTGCCAGCAAGGAGAGACATGTGATCACTGACCCACCCAGACTTCTGGAGGCAGACCCAAACACTTTGGGGAGTTGAATTGCAACAAATATATATTTTATAGAAACAGTGATAACTTATTGTAACCAAATGACAGGAATGTACAACTTTGAGAGTCTTAGTTTGAAAAATGCCCTCACGATTTGAGTCCAAACTCCAATTTGTACCATGTTCTGGGGCAAAACCCCGCTAATTATGAATATTGTAGATAATGTGTTTAAGCTAGAGACATGGAAAGTTACTGGGATATATGTGGAAGGGAAATGTACCTTTGTATAACTTTTGATGAGAATCCCATATTGCACAACCCACTAAAATCGAAAATAAGTTGCCATTTTTGAATGCAAGCTCCTAGAAACGCCAGAGGCGGAACAGAGACTACCTTAAGGAAGGTGTAATATGTACATGTAATGTCAACCACTTGTGTACCTGGGATATATGTATTTGAATCAAATAAAGATTTGTGGGCAAATTGACCAGAGGAGGATCCTCTGACCCATAAACAGACCTCATCATGATGACAATCCATTTCCTTCCCCCAATCATGGGAGAGGGGAGAATTGGGCCAATGACAAGTAGAGAGGGGCAGGCTCAGTTATGCCACGCACACACCCACTTCCAAAACACATAAAAAGAGACTGCTGGGACAGGTAGAGACATTCAATTCCATTTTCTGCGGGACGCTCTGCCGGGAGACTCCAGACTTCACATCCATCAATCTCTAAAGACCAGAACTTTACTTCAGAACTTAAAGCAAGGGCCTAAACCCACAAACTGAGAACTCTTCTCAGCAGGCCTCAGCATCCTTAAAATCATCTGCAAACTATTCCACAGCCGGGCGAGCTGTTTGAATTCTGCGCCAAGAACTTTTGCCGGAACCGCAGACCAGCCCCAGACTGCTGTGAGCAGAACCAGAGATCCGGACTGCTGTGAGCAGAACCGGTGCCTGATTGACCCGCCGAGCAGACAGAACCGCCGCCGGACCGTGTTGACCAGATCCGTGACGAGGCCTAGTTCAAATTTACATTGTGAGTACCTAGCAGAACTGTGCTTAACCAATCTCTTAGTTAAAATAATCTAATCCAAACTATTTTAACCTAATTAGAACAGCCTCCTAGAAATCGTGTCATCTGTCATTTGTAAAGCTGCACAACTGTCACCTGTCAATTCTGCAGCTGCAAGCTGTCACCTGTCATTTTGAGTTTTACTTTAAATCGGAAAATCTACCTTTATTAAATTGTCCGTATCTCTGGAACCGTTTGTCCTAGGAACAAAATTTACAGCTGTGATTCTAGGCTTTCCAAGGATCCTAGAACCGACTTCCTAGTCCCTATACTTTTCCCGCAATCGCGATTTACACACTCGCGAAATTTACCGCGATTTGCGATTTTGGCTCAATTTCTCCACTTGTCAAAATAGCAGCTCCATTCTTTCCTTTGTTAAAATCGGTTTGCAACCTGATAATAACTCATAGAGCATTGCTAAAGTGAGCCTGAACTAATACCAACAAGCATCTCTCACTAACCCTGAATCTCTAGAGGGAATTAAAATCAGTTAGCACATTTTCCCATCCATTGCCATCACATTTAAAAGCATTTTGGGCCTGTGTTTCAAACTTCTACCTGTTTCCTTTAAGCTTGCTAGGGGGAAACTGAATTCCATATTGTACTTGATTGTATTCCTGAAGACTGTGTGTGGTACTTCCATCTCCTTGCATTGCATATAGGGGGGGGGGGGGTGAATTGCCACCAGGGGAAAAGTGAACGTATTATCTCTTGTGAAGCCATATCAAATTATCTCTGTACTGCATTTATTCCACCTTGCATTTCCTTGAAACCATAAAGCATTTCAGCAACCTCATCCTCTATACTAGTCCTAAGTAATCAAGTGTACCACTGTAACATTACCCATTGTGGATCCACATCATATGTCTAAGTGTACTATCAGATATTAATTTGTTATAAAAGTGTGACACATATATATTGTTTAATTTTTCAAATTAATCTTTTAATTTGCAAAACAAACCTACTTCTTGGCTCAGTGGGGTCAGGGGGATTCTAAGAGGGGGGGGTGTTATACAAGGGTTGTCATCCAGAGTACTGAACTGGACCTAAAAATACATCAATAAGGATTTTCCTCAGCATCCCAGACTAGGCATTGATTTAGCTGTAGTGTTGATTGAATATCGCTTACAATACTCTAGGTAGTGCGTACATTAATCTAGCAGCCGTATACGGCATGCAATAGTGAATCCTTAACACTCGCGAGTGCTTGGCAGTGACTGCTCAAGGCGATGCTAGGGAGTGCATGTAAAACAACATTGTTGACTAATTACTTTTTGTAAGGGCAATATGGACAATGCATACAAAGAAGCCAACAGTAGCATACAATGAATCCGCAGAACGTTACTTCATATGTTGTTTAAGAACTATGACAGAGCAGATAGTAATGCTATGTGCACTTAGGTTTTAAATGCGGGTCATTAATGTCATTTCGTAGTTAAGGGTCTCAATGGCAACAATGAAGCTAAGTGGTGCGGATCTTACCACAAGGCGTAGTAGAGGAAGCAGTGATTTTCAGCGAAAGGTAGTAGCATTTAGCAGGGAATAGTCTGTCGGTGTGGCGCAAGACAATGATGAAGCTGCTATGGGCAGGGGTTCTGGCGTGGGCGTATGGCATCACGGACATGTACAGACAGGTGTGTGCCTTGCAATGTGTGCCTTGATTTGTGTGCCGGCTTATGCCTTCCGACGGATGCGGGCAGAATAAGGCGGGTGATCTCCCAATGAGCAGAGTTAAAGGTTGCTAACAACCGATTAACAACTACTGGCTTCAGCCATTTTGTAATAGCACCATGCGGTTTTTTACCCCATAAATACTCAGTCTGGATATACTTCATCGGAACTGATTAATTATAGTGTGACACTGGTTTACACAATGTTTGTAGACTTCACCTTTTCATAGGTGTGTGTTTTAATTCTTATTTATTAAAAATAGTTTTCTTTCCACACATTGCCTCTGTTTTTATTGTTTCTTGTTTCTCTGCCTGTATGTTGCTAAGAGTACTAGGGATGGGCATGCTTTAAAGCGCTCAACTCAAATGCTGGTTCAAACCTTTCAAGAAAAGACTGAATTGCCCTAGAAACACTCAAGCCTCCACAAAGGTGACTTGAGTCCTGTAAATGTCCTACTCGCCTGGAATGGGTTTGACGCAATTTGAGCAATGGGTCACTATGGTTAGAATTGTTTGAAAAAACATGTAAAACGCATGGGGATTTTAAGGAAGGATGGGGCAGAGACTGAAAACATTTTATGTTGCAAGTGATGAGATGTACTTGAACAAATCATCACTTGCGGCCAAACAGAAGCGGCCTATCATCAAAGGGAGTCTGAATGGGCACATTCAAAGGATGGTGTTGACACCTTTTGCACATTTCTGCCACTAAAGGGGTGTTCCTGTGAATTAAAAAGCACACCCCTAATAAACAAATGCAATGCTCTTCGGAATGCACAGCAGAGTCACATTCCCCTTGCACCTATTTGGAATAGGCAAAAGGGAAAGCGGAACAAATGCCAGGGCCATTACCGACCCTGTCATACATTCTAAATTTGAATGGACCAGCAGCACTATGAACTCCTGCTTTCCGACGTGCATGTCTAGCTTTCAATCAGGGACATACATGTTTTTTTTTCTTTGAAACATTTCACATTATGGGCCCTTTGAGGGTCTGCCACTTTAAAATGCACACCAAACACCCACATGTCATACATTAGTAAAATGGCTCCACCCTTTTACTAATCCACCTATTTTACCTCCAACTGCATAGCATATGTGTGAGGATGCTCGACAGCCCATGGCCCCTTACAGGATTCCGGATTCGTTGGCTGTTTAGTTGTCAGGGGCCTTTGATGTGTCTGATACAAGCAATATGGGACCAAAATGGGTCAAATGGATCAGGGATTTTGATTTATGCATGGGTGAATCAGGTCCTGTGGATGAAGAAAGGCAGAAATGCCTCCTTAAATTGGCAGTGGGACCTGCAACAAGGGACATCATTGATGAAATGTCGTCAACATCTATTGACGCAATTCAAGATCCGAAAGGGGCATTGTCAGCCTACTTCACCCCACATACTAACGTAGACTATGAACGTCATTTATTTCATAGCACAAAGCAGGTGAAAGGTGAGACAATGGATGCATAGGTCATGCGCCTATGCATAAAAATGGAGCACTGTGATTTTGCCAATTATTCCAACACGGAAGCCCTATGTTCACAAAGCATCGATGGCTTCAAGTCTCAGACTTTCAGGCACAAACTACTCCAGAAAGGACAAACTCTCGATGAAATGTTGACGCTCACAAGGGCGGAACTTGCTGTAGACACCCAGGTCGAGATCTTCAACACAGCTGCACCTACATAATCCATACACCGGCTGCAATATGACTGGAGACAGGAGGAACCCTTTTGCTTTCGCTGTGGTTCTGAGTATCCACATTAGGGAACCTGTCCCGCTAGAGGACAGAGGTGCTCTGCCTGCGGTGAGGAAGGACACTTCAAGTTGGTAGGTCACATAGCAAGAGAAAGAGGGTGTGACGGGGGAAGGGATTCCACCCACTCGGTACAGACTGAGACCCCCCTCGCACCACCACAATTGTCTCAAGCAACTGCCCAATCACAACACAGAATCTGGGGACAATAGATATAGAAAAGATAGGAAGGAGAGGAGAAGATATGTCACACGGCCACGACTAGAGAGAAAATCAAGACGTCACGTATGATATTTGGTAGAACAGTTCCCATCAGAGACCGACATCAGTTCATCAGAAGGTGAACAGACGAAAAAGGGTTACGTGTGTGCATTGGGCAACTCAACTGCAACGGAACACAGCCCAAAACTGTTGATGGGGCTGAATGAAATTCCAACTGGGTTTTTAAAAGACACCAGCGCCACAATAAATGTTATAAGCGAACAGATGTACAAGGAACTACAGCGTCCTCCAAATCTCAAACTGGCAACCGTCGACCTACCTGTACGGAGCAACATCTCCCTTGAAGTGATCAGGACAATTTGAAGGCACATGCCGCTGCAAATCGCAGGAAAAGAAAATAGTCATACATTGGCTTGCTACGGAAAGCGAAAGCGAGCGCATTATCAGTTTGAAGATCGCTGTTGACATGGGACTGATGCATGTTCTATATAAACTTATGGTGCATACATACATCAACCCTGTGCACATAATCAAAGAACTGCATCCAAATCTATTGAAAGGAATAAGGAAACTACGCAACAAACAGATTAAACTACACATAGATGAAGATGTCCCGCCAGTGGCATACCGGTAAATATTCAGTGGAAAGTAGAAGAGGAACTATACAACCTGCTTGACCAGGATATCATTGAACCGGCCACGGGTCCCACGACTTAGGTATCACCCATCGTCCCTGTGCTAAAAAAGGGATCAGACACCATCCGCTTGTGCGTAGATATGAGAAGACCCAACCAGGCTATTAAAAGAGAGAGACACATGGCTCCACGTATCACTGACATGCTACTGACATGCTACACCTGTTAAACGGTGCCAAGGTCTTCTCAAAGTTAGACCTACAAAAGGGTTATCACCAGCTAGTATTGAGCCGGGAAAGCAGGAACATCACCACTTTTGTCTCGCACCTCGAACTGTACAGGTATAGAAGACTGAGTTTCGACGTGTCTTCCACCACTGAAATCTTTCAGGCAGAGATTCATCATGTCATAAAACACATACCCGACTGTATAAACTACAGTGGTGACATTCTGGTGTTCAGGACTGATGTAGGGAAACATGATGAGAGCCTGTCCAGAGTGTGCATGGACTTGGAAGCGGCCAACCTCACTATCAAGAGAAGTGTGAAATCAGAAAGGGCACGCTTACATTTTTCGGTCATATATTTTCAGAAAAGGACATGACAACAGACCTGGACAAAGTCTCAGTGCTCTATGAAACACTGCCACCAACAAACGTCTCAGAGCTAAGAGAGTTCCTGGGTCTTGCCAGTTATTCTACGCGGTACATCAAGGACTTTGCCATAGTCAGTGAACCACTCTGAGTGCTGACCAAACAGAATGCTGTGTTTAGCTGGTCTGACGAAGCCTTCACCATAATCCGAGACAGAATGGCTCGAGCCGAGAACATGTCATATTTTGATGCAAGTTGGAAATCTGAAATGACAGTTGACGCAAGTCCAGTCGGGCTTGGGGTAACCCTAGCCCAAATTGACTCAAATGATCCCAGTCGCACCCACATTGTCGCCTACACCAGTCGCAGCCTCTCGACCACGGAGCAGGCATACTCTCAAGCGTAGACGGAGAGTCTTGCGGTGGTGTGGGTGTGCAAACACTTCCATCTTTTTCTCTATGGAAAACCATTTAAGGTTGTGATGGACCATCAGGCTCTACTGTTTCTCTACGGCAACCTCCAGGTCAAGATGCCGCCCTGCATTGCCAGGTGGGGACTCAGACTACAAGATTTTTCATTTGAGATAGTCCACCGGGCCAGTAAGGAAGAAATCCCAGCTGACGTCTTGTCCCGGCATCTGAGGAGTGGTAGCAAACCTGAACCATCGGCGGTGGACCGCTATCTCCAGTATCTTATACAGAAAATGATAACTGAAGGCATTGACCCAGCTCACCTTCCCAAGAAATGGAGGTGGACATAACATGCCAGATAGTATGTGAGGGGCTCCAATCCAGGCAGTGGAGAAGAGCAAAAGAGAGGGGTCACCTCAAATCCGTTGACATCCATAGAGAGGTGGACAGATTCATACAGGTGAAGGAGATACTGGTCCTCTCTGAAGATAACATTCTACTAAAAGGACAGAAGATGGTGATCCTAACTACTCTAAAAAGGATAGTGGTGGAACTTGCCCATGAAGGGCACTGAGGAGTTATCTCCACGAAGCGCATGCTCCAACAAAAGGTATGGTTCCCACAATTAGACTCCCTAGTGGAGGAAGTCCTAAGAGAGTGTCCGCCATGCTTTCTCATGAATCCAAACCGACATCCTGAACCATTGCCTATGTCAGAGCTACCGGAAGGGGTATGGGAGGCGGTAGCGGCAGACTTCTTTGGACCAATCGAAGGGGGAAAGTATGTGCTGGCCATAATGGGCGAATACTCCCGATACCCAGCAGCCTTACTGGTGGCATTAACAGCGGCTCATCATGTCATCCTTATAATGGACCTCACTTTCACAGCATACAGTACTCCTCAAAGGATAAAATCAGACAATGGGCCCCCCTTCACTGGCCAAGACTTTGCATGGTTCAGTGAGTATATGGGATTTCATCATCAGAAAATCATGCCACTCTGGCCACAGGCAAATGGCAAGATTGAATGATTCATGGTGAACCTGAAACATGCCCTGCAAGTGGCCTGACTCACGGGTCAACCGTATGAACAAGTTCTTCACCAATTGCTGATGGACTATATGAGCACATCACACAGCTCCACAGGGAAAATTCCAGCCAAAGTATTGTTCAGGAGGGAGGTACGCACTGGCTGCCTCAACATGGACCCCAAGAGGGTGAGCGACTGACTAATGCGGAACTGAGGGTCCAAGACAGAGCTACCAAGCAGAGAATGAAGGAATATGCGAACGGGCAAAGGAAAGCCCGGGAGCCTCAGCTGGAAGTAGGAGAAGTGGTGGCAGTAAGACAACCACAGACACGCGGGCACACCTTAGCATTCAAGGATGAGCCACTCAACATCACTGAAAGAAAAAAGCCTGATGATTACAGCTCAGGGCGATCACAGACCCACCACCAGGATCTTCTTGCATTTCAAAATGTTCCCCTAACCACCCCCAGGAGGTTAAGTAGAAGAGTAGAGATCCCAGATGAAAATCTCTCGGACAAGCCTTATCAAGGAGATCAAGAACATTTGGATGCTTCTGGCCTGGAGCACAGAGGCAGATCAGAGGAAAGCTGTTCAATGGACACTGCAAACTCGAGACCTCAAAGAGCAAGGAATAAGCTTTGGCCACTCATTGAAGAAATGAACTGATCAGCTTCATCTCTGGTTCATGTTGAACCCCCGTAGGCATAACTGTTTAATCTGGGGGGGGGGTATGTCACATTGACAATCAGGGTCCGGGCATAGGGCAGGGTTAGAGTGGGACGGGAAGTGACAGGGTGCGGGGTGGAATGGGCAGTGTTCAGTTGAAGTTGGATGAATAAAGACGTGTTGCGAGCACTCCCAGTTCTGGATAATAATTTCATGCGCAGCGTGGTGCGTGACAGTGGTCCAGCTGTCCCTCATCAAGGGAAGCCTTTGCAGCCCCCTGTGTAATGCCTCACCCCAAATAAAAAAGTTCATTCAGCTCACAGCTCACTGTTGGATAGTACTCACACATTGTACCCTGAATACATCATATTTTTAGTTCAGTAAAGCCAGCTGTATTGTAGTATTGTACCACACATTAGGGGTTTTAACATACACTATCAAAAGCCTTTTCTCCATTCAAACTCATGGCAAGAACAAGGTCTCGAATCGCCTGTTTTGCCCATTCAGGTCCATGGAAACTCTCGAATCGTCTGCACCGTTGTACTCCTTAAGAAAGCCTGATTTGTCCTTGTGGCACTGCTTCAGAAGAATACCGGCCAGCCTGTTCCCTAGAAACAAGACGATTATTTTTTATTCTATGTTTAATAAAGAAATGGTCAGAAATGGGCTTGTAGCTGCCACATTCAATCAAGTCATGGCCTGATTTAGGGATTAAAGTGATAAGTGCAGACTCCTTAGAGGATGGCTTTTGACCATCTCATCACACCCTGTTAAGTACCACCCTTAATTGTCGTAGGAGGCAGGCCTTGACGGTGGAATCGAACTCAACAGGAAAACGATCCATTCAAGGTTACTTTCCTCTTTTCAATTGAACTATAAAATCAGTAATGTCTTCCAACTTTAAGAACCCAGTTAGGCTATTTGCCTCTGCCTTGTTCAGTTCCTACTAAGTCTGCACCAAATAGCTTGTTTGGTATTTGGACAAATACTGAATAGTTCAGCAATTATTTGGCCGAATATGAGGCTGAATAGCTGTTTTATTTAGTAAATCATGTTCCAAACTTGAAAAGAATACATACACTTAAAAAAGTACCATGTTAAAAATGCTCCCATGCCTCATTTATGTCTGTTCATTTTTATCAACATGTGATCCTTATGTAAAAAATAGAAGCCATTGAATAGGGCATGTGCGCATATGAATTGAATGTAGGTCCCTTGTCTTATGTATGGATTGCTATGCAAATATTTAAGAAGTTGAAGAAAGCGACATTTGCTGAGGAAGTCTGGGACTCCCTTGTGGTAGCAATTAAGGACAGGGACTCCAAGAGATTCTGGGCAACTATGGGAGCAGATCGCTTGGAAAATTGTGCCTCAAACCAGGGTAGTATCCCAGAGGCAGCATGGGCTGAGTACTTTTCAGAGCTGCACCGAGAAACTAGGACCATTGAGAATGAAGAATCCTTGGGTGCAAAGTTTGACCAGAAAGACTTAGAGCCTGACTCATGGAAATATTTGCATCGAAAATTGGGGATTTGCATGCCAATCTGTGTGCATATCCCTGTTTGGCGATTCATGGAGCCAAATGCATGGGACTCTTCTGGGACTTGCGAGGAATCAGCGCAGTGGATGAGCGTCTTGCATAAGACACCACGCAGAGCATGGGGGTGGCCTGCGCAAAGGGCGGAGTAGGGGGTGGAACTCGGAAAATGAAAAAGAACAAGGGAAAAAGTGGACGTTACGAGGGATGGGCCACCGGCAGTCCATAGCATGCCCACAAATGTACACAACATAGGGGATTCATGGACGTGAATTGTATGTAATTTTCCCTCCATGTGTCAACCCCCAAACTTTTTGCTGCTGTTTAGACATCATTGACTGACTTTGCCAGAGAAGCACAGCCTTCAGCTGCACTTCTCTGGGCTTTTGCTCACTTTTTATGGGGAAACTGACATGCCCTTAAGGCAGTCAGTACTGTAAGACTTTGTTTCCCATAGTCCTTTCCTCATGTTGCAACTTTTGTGCAACATGTAACAAGTGTGCAATATATCTTTCCATACAGCACTCTTGGGTCTATAGTCATTTCCAAAGGCCCTAGATACTCTTCCTGGACTTTTTATGAACTGTGCAGCTCTGTCATGGACCAGACTGGTGGCAGCTATCATTTAGCATTATTTTTTAACCCTTTCCTGCCATGTTAACCGTGTTAACCTCGTTTGGCATGAATAGGTGGACTGGCTCCAAAATGGCCATGCCACTAGGTTCTTTGTCCTGTCCTTTGGCCATCTTGCCCCTTCACCTTCCCTAGGTCGAGTCGACCTGGGTCAGTCCTTATTTGGTCATGCACTTTCCCATGAACCCTAATGCTTTCGCGGGCTTCTGCATGCCTTGTGTGTGTGCCTCCAGGATGTGGGCTGGAACGTCTGGTTCCAATACACATCCTGGGTGCCAGAGAGTCTGGAGTGCCATGAATGACTGGGACCACCATGGTCCATGATTGGTCCACGTATGGAGTGTGTGTTTGTGAGCAGATCTCCCATTGGGTCCTCTTCATTTTGGCATGAAGGGAACTCTGGATAAGAGGAGGCCAAAAACACTCATACCATGTCGATCTCCTGAGTTCTCACTGAACAAAGGAAAGAATCCAAGTATCCTGCAACTGTGAATCCGAGTCGAGGAACCGATGGTAACCCACTGGAAGGTTTGGCACCCTGAGCCTGCTCTCGTCCTGTGGGACCCCTCTGCATCTGGTCATCCTAGAAGGTCTGCAAAGATGATTTGACCCATTGGAATAGTGGGACCAACTATTCTCAGCACCTTCATCAAACCCTGCAAGTAATCTTTCTCGGAAGTGGCCCTGGGCCAACCAGTGGACTGACCAGCTTACCCAGTTGCTTTACTCTGTCACCACCGCCGTTTGGAGGAGGCTGTCAAATCTTGGAATACTGCTAGCTCTATGTTCACGGCACCCTCACACCGAATTTCGTACACTTGGCCTTCCCAGGTCTGAAGTGAGACGAGTGCGCTAGGACCATTGTAAACACGGTTACTGTCTTGCCTTGCCATGGCAACGTCCTTTGCAAGTCTGCTGCATTAGTGACCCTCTTGTTCCTGAAGCCTGCTGCAATGAAACTGGGTCAATTCAACCACCCAGAGCGGAGAAATTGTCACTGTCCCATTTGGGAATCATCGCTGTATCTCAGGAACTAAAAGGTGCCGCATTCGAAGCTGCAAGCGAAGTGGACTGACCTGCCGAAGTTTGGGTCCACTTGCATTGGGGACTGGTGAGTACTCAATACCCCAACCGGTGGCCCCTAGCGCAAGGGACCATTTTTACGCACAAGTGGCCCTTGGGGGCCCCTCTCCTTTCCACTGCTATTGCAAAATAGTGACCCCATCCCGAACTCTCGAACTGCCTCTGCTTTCAAGTGCAGGTCCTTGTTGAATAGAGGGAACTTGTTCTGCATCGCCTCATCCACCTTCCCGAGCTGCTAGAGACCCCTGAAGAGACCCTATTCTGCCCATTGGAACAACCGTGTGTGTTTGCATTGCATGTACTATTGAGCACAAGGCTCCTCTCTTATTAGGGTTTGGACTGCCTCTTAGGTGTATTGTCGATGTTGAACTGGGCCTAAAGACTGTCTGCACTACCTGCTTGCTTCCCATCTAGGATGTCGACATATTTCCTGCATTTAACCATTTAGACCCCCAAAGGTCTTGTATATACATTGTATTGATTGTGATGTGTTGGTTTACTTAGTTTTAGTTTGATTCTTTTGCTATGGTCTATGTTACAAAGGCCTTGTAATAAATATGTCTATATTTTTGATATAACACTTGTCTGGAGTAATTTGCAAGTGTCCTTGCTTTGTGTGCTCATTGAAGTCCTTCAGTCACCCTCACTCCTCCTAAGACTTAGCCTTGACCGCCTGCCATAGCTACCCTGATTGGTCTGGTTTGTCCAGCGGTTACCCTGTTCCAAGAAACTAGGCTGGCCTTCTGAACCCCTGCCCCTTCAGGTCAGAGTTTAGAAATCCATCTCAACAGTGACCGCGCAAACTCCCATCAGTGAAATACTCAATGAAATCCCTTGATCTCTCTGGCACCCGAAGGCAGGCGTACAGACATTTGCGCATAGGCAGTGGGTTTGCATGTCGGATTTAGGTATGCGTGTACACAGCCGGGGATCTGATCAGATTTAAGGGTGCGCGTACGCAGTGTAGTGTGGTGCAGGAATGGTTTACGGGGGTTCGCATACAGATTTTCTGAGTTACGAAAAATTGTATGCATGTCGTCAGGGTGCAGGTACCAGTTACAGGGTCCCTGCGCAGGGTTGCCAAGGTGCAGGCATGCATGCGACAGACCCCACGCACTGTTTGAAGGGTGTGTGTATTTGTGCCCGGGGGAGCACGAAAAGGTAGATGTTCTGGCTGTTTTTGCTTTGGGTGGGGGCGTGTCAGGGTTGTTCCGGCCATGACTTGCTTATATAGGTACTTTGCGCAGAAAATTTCATTAATACGCAGGGAGCGCATTTTTTTTGTTCTGCGTGCACTGGCTGTTAGGGAGAATTCTCATCTATGGCTGATTTCCCTCACCTAGTGAGTCCCCCAGCAGCTTTGCTGAACTTCTGGAGTTTATTTTCTTCCACTTGGTAAGAGTGAGAGCTTTTTCCCCCCACTCTTACCTGCATTTTGCTATGTGTTTCTATCTGTTTTTGTGATTGTGGACTCGGGAGTACACCACTTCAGTAGCCCCCTTATTTGTGTGTGTCACACAGCACCTTCAGTGCTGTGGCACAGGGTTGTCTTTGAGACTTCCCTCAACTCCATTTCGGAGGCGACTACTGTCCCCCAGAAAAGGGTAAAGTTACCATTAACTTTACTTAGTCAATCTACCACAGACCCAGTACACCTCATCTTCCATGGAGTACTGGAAAGGGTTAACACGTATCCCTTTGTATCTGTACCTCTTAGAGCATTGTTTCGCTCTTTTAACATTTAGACTTGGCTGGTGGCAGTGGTATCTACCCTAACTTTTCTACCGCGATTATATTAGATAAACGTGGTACTGTTCTTGGCTATTATATTAGCCTCGAACATAAACCCATTGACCAAATCATCTTTCGTTTGGCTCTGATTGGGTTTATTCACCATTTCTTTTTGTTAAAATCCTTCTTGTGTTTTACTTTGCGCAGCAAACTAGGTTCGCCTTCTTTGTTCACTGTCTTTTGGCGGGCTTCTGCCCAGAAGCCCTCTTCAAGGCGCCCGGGTGTCTAGGTGGACTGAATGTGAGGGAGGGGTGTAGTCACCCCCTGCACAGGGTATCCTAGGAAACCCAAGTCACACTTTGTCATGATTGGCCAGGGTAGTTGCCCGGGCTGGACAACTGTCATGATCTCTGCTTCCAAAAGGTCAGGGTTTTCCCAACTCCCTTGGAAGCAGATCCATAACCCAGGTTCCGAGTGCCAACCAGTTCCAATTGGGACCTTTTGGACCCAGTCCTGGCGCCAGTGACACCAGGCTCATAAATATGCCCAGTCCCAGCGCTGGAAGCGCCGGGCTCATAATGCTTGGGTGGACTTACCTGCAGCAGACCATGCTGCTTACTTGCCTGCCAGTTGAGCCTCTGATCCTCTTCTGTTTGGAACTACTTTTCCTGTTGGGTGGGGCAGGAGCCACTCCCTAGATTCAGAACACTGGAACTCTTCTGGAAAGCAGGAACTCTTTTCTTACCTAGGCGTGGCTGTGGAAGGAGACGCCTAAGCACTACAGGAGGCTATTTAAACCACACCCGATGGATGAATCTTGCTTTGCGTTATTCTGCATCCTCTGCAGCAGAACGCTCATCGTGTCTTCTGCATCTGATCCTGGGCCTAAGGAAAAAGGCTTACCATCCTGAATCCAGTCTTCAGCAACACCTATAAAGACAAGAAAGAGCAGGTTAGCATTACGGTCTTCAGTGACAGCTCTTCACTTACCTGGTCCATCGGCTGTCACCAACGCCTCGCGCTGCATTCCGGCATCTGAAAGACAAAGGCTTACCTAGTCTTCGTGCGCTCCGGAGGTCTTCACACTGCATTCCGGCATCTGAAAGACAAAAGCTTACCAACTCTTCGCACGCTCCGGAGGCCTTCGGCGCTGCATCCCACATCTGAAAGACAAAACAAGGTGCGTTTAAAGACATTGGGGAACTTTAATACTCACGAGCCATTACTCCTTTCCACATCTAACCCAGTGGGTATTCCGGCACCCTGCAGCCGCTCCGAACTTGTACCTGCAAAATAAAAAGACAGTTAGAGCGCATCGTGAAGCAGGCAACAAGCGCTTACTTACGTGCTTCCAGGCGCTTCTATTCATCACACGGGCTCCATCTTCAACTCACTTCAGCCCGTCATCCGCCATCGCCGGAACCCTGCAAAACAAGAGACATCATTACTAAAGACTTTAAAGACATTAGAATTACTCGAAACTTACCGTTTGTGCAGTAAACGACGGACAGCAGTCCTCTGAAGTCAAGAGGCCTGCTCCCCTTATCCAGTGAAGAAACTGGTTATAGCACACTGCCCCGAGGCAGATGGAGAGCACAGCGTTCACTTACCTAAGGTGAGAGCGTTAACCTTTGGGGTTCTACAGGAGAAGAGAAAGGGAAGAAGAGAGAGACATTCAATAACCCAGTTCCTTAATCCCATATTTTCTATCTGCAGACATCTTACCCTTCGAGTCAGACATACAGTGCACAGAGGTCCAGCCCAAAGAGCCAGCCGTGTGTTACACATCACCTTTGAAGATACGGTATACGCCCAGTCAAGACCGGCGCCTCTACGGGAATCAGGTGAGCGTTACAACAACCCCCCTGCTGGGTGATTGACAGCCAGGCTGCGTGAATGGCGGGTTTTCGCATAAAGGGCAGGTCTCTTGGGCTAGAAGTCAGAGAGTCGCCACTGGAACAACAAGGAACTGAAGAGAAGCAGAGAGAACGATGGCTGCTGCAACTACCCCATCCCGGTGAAGCCCTTCTGCAGTCCTGAGCTATCTGCCCTTCAACGACTCAGAGAAGATCCAGTCCGGAGTCTTCTTCCCTTGAGCTTGGTGGGGATAACCAGCTCATCTTCTACAGCCAGAGGATCCTCTTCCGTGGTCGAAATCGCTGCACACTGCTGTAGTGGTCCGGATAGCCACCTGAAGAGCCTCTCCTGTTTTTAAGGAGCGCACCTTTTTTTCCTTATCGCTGCTTCCGTCTTCATCCCTGTGTGGTGCAGACCCCCTTCAGACGTCCTCCTTCACAACGAAGCTCCAGGAATCATGGGTCTGCGGGAAACCAACAGGAACAGCTGCCAGGGCACTAGCTGCACCATTGGAACAAGGTACTGTGTTCTGTTGTGGAAACTGGGTGAATCCCTTTTTATTCATTTCCAAGGCTTGCCCTTGTCTTCCCTTCTTCTTATAACTTTTGCTTCCGAACATTGACAATATCAAAGTACTTTTGGCTACGTTGAATCGTGAACTGTCTGACCGTGTGATCTTCGGCAACTGGCCCCGGTGTCTTTCGGCCCTGGCTCCGGCCCTTTGACTGTTGACATCCTGTCTCTGAGTGTTTCTTGATTCTGCCTGCCTAACCAAAATATTGCATATGATTTTTGCCTCCAACTCCCTCTGGGTATCTCAGGTGCTAAGTGTGTTTTTGCCCCGGTAGCATTTCATGTCACGGATACGCGTTTGTTTAGTAGACCGGACTGTCAAAAAGTGATCGCAATCGTATTCGCGGTAACATGTTTTGTTCACAACACCGGTTCATTCAAAGACAGGGTACTTACCTTGAGACTTACTGTACAAAGTGAATTGGTTAGTTGTGGTATATTTAACGTGTGGTTTTTATTGAAGTTTAATAGAAGTGTTGTGTTTATAACGAATGGTTTAAAAATAAATGTACTTATATTTTTCTACCAGAAACCTTGAGTCAGTGTTTGCTTGAATCACAGTAATTGTGGTCCCTTTGTGTAATCTCTGCTACTGCTCATATACCCTTGAGATAAGCCTGGATGCTCCGCCACTGCTACCACTCTGACATATTAGTACAGGCTTGTACCAAAGGTAAAACTTGTATTGCCACCTGTAGTCTTAATTGTGTGTAGTGGTCCCTAAGGACAATGCACAGGATTCTGCCTAACACTGTCTCGTCCAGTGTCTTTCTCCTTTGTGGGATAAATGTGCACTTTTCCATGAATCAGGCCCTTAGTGTGTAATTATACTGTATTAGTTCTGCGCAGAGAAGAAGTCGGATCTACCCTGCAGTATCAAAAGCTGGGCAAAGTGCTGGGCCCTGATACGGTCCCAGTGGATGTCTATGCTTCGGAGCCCGAGGCATGGGTCCCATACTTAACAAAGTTATTTAATGCTGTGCTTAGGTACAACATAGTACCTCCCTCCTGGACTCAAGTAGTAATTGTACCTGTATTCAAAAAGGGTAGTAGAGATCTGCCGGGTAACTGTCGGCCTATATGCGGGTGGGGGGCAGAATATTTCCCAGGGTCCTTCTAAAGCATTTTTAATCCTGGATAGAGGAGTAAGGGTTTCTAAGCCATTTGCTGGTGGGGTTCTGCAGAGGAATTACTGTTGACCAACGTTTGAGACTACGGCTATTGTGTGATACATATGTTATACTTAGGAAAATTATCATTTACACAGTTTTTATCAATCTACACACAGCCTTTGATACCGTTCCTCGGGCTAGGCTGTGGGATACCGTCCTTGGCCTGAATATCCCTATTCCTTTACTGAGGGCCATCCAAAGACTTTACACTGGGAATTAAGCAGTAGTAAGATGCAGCATGGAGGTAGTAGCACAACACCAGTCAGAATAGAGCTGGGAGTTCGACCGGGGGTGCCTTTGAACACCACAATTGTTTTGCATTTTTATAAATGGTGCAATTGAGAAATTGTTAAGGTTGCAGGTGGAGGCCCTGGTTTTGGCCAAGGATAGAGTCCCTGTCCTGATGTTCACCGATGATTCTGTGCTCCTCTCTCTTACACCCTCAGGGCTCAAAAAGCAGCTTAATGTTTTCACCGAATTTTGGGTTAACCATTAACGTGTCTAAAACAAAATCTTTAGTCTTTTGGAACACAAAACGGAAGGACAAAACAACATTGAAATTGTAGTTGAGTGTAGGGCTCATAGAGCAGGTCGATCAATTGATTACCTAGGCCTGAGGTTTAAGGAGAACTGAAGATGAGACCGGCAAGTAGGAAAGGCAGCAGTAACATTGGCTAGGTATTGGGGGGCTCTAGCAAGGTTTACTAGTGAGCACTGAAATGGGGCAGTTAGGGAATCCCTGAAAGTGTGTAAAGCCCAAGCAATGCAAGCAGCCTTTTATGGGGCCAAACTCTGGCCAAATATTGGGAGTTCGAACCTTGCAAATATTGAAAGCAAGTTTATGCAGAACATCCTTGGTCTACCACTTAGTACACCTAATCCTGCAGTCTTTATAGAGACCAACGTGCAGTGCATTGATACACTCTGCAAGTCTACACCAGTATACTAATGGGTTAGGGTTTGGTCGACTGAGCAGTTGGGTAAATATAGAGTGGCTCTTATTGACCTTATGTCACAGGAGGGCGGTAGGTCGCTCGCATGGCTTGTACATAGACAAATCGAGCTACACAAAATGTATTTATTAAATAAGCATTTAGCACAATTGGCTTTACATATTACATACATACAAAACATCAATACATCTATTTGCCACTTAACACATTTTTAAAAAAAGATTTAAAATATCCACTCATACATATAAAATTGCTAATGACACATTTTTTAAAACCGTTAAAATTAGATTATAAAATGTCATCATATGATGGATTAAATTAATATCATTGCCTTCTAACAGACATTGCCATATTTTTTCCATTTCAGCTGTTGTAGAGGTGTTATTATATCATTTCAAATATAGAATCCTCAAGTTCTTTAAGCTTTCACACTCACATATGAGATGTTTAGCAGATTCTATGATTACACAGCCACATAGTCTACACATTCTTAAATTTATTGCTATGCGCAATCTAGTGCCAATCATTTCCATGGTGTCACATTTGTTATATTTAAAAAGCATGTAAGATCTCACTATCTCAGCAAGCGGATATGCATATAGATATTTAGGTTTTCCAGTGTCCAAAGTCCACTATTCAAGGAACATGCCACTGTTAGATTTGGCAGCTAGATTTACCATATCTCTTTCTTTTGCTAAGGAATATATTGTTTCTTTCAACAGCATTTTAACTTTTGCATTTTGTTTTGCCCATTTCACATAAGTAATAGATGCTTTTTAGACTTTGCGGATTATCTCCTTCATTGAACATCTTCATCAAATCAACTACAAAAGTGTGGTTGCTTAAAGTCCATAATTTCCCAAATAATATGGCAACTTTATATTCTAAAATATCACTTGCATATCTAAAATCACCTTCAAGTAAAATGTATTCACAAGAAACAGCAATAGGTAATCTAAAAAGCCATCTTAAAACCCTTCCTTCAAACATACACATTTCATTGCAAAACTTTTTCCCCCAGATCTCGGCAGCATAGAGTAAACATGAGATAATTTTTGTGAATATAATAATAGAACTGTATTGACAAAGTGGCCTCCTTGTCTGCCGATAGAATCACTAGTGGCTCCCGTAGTTTTCATACATTTCATTTTGAACTCTTGCCAATGTTGCTTCCAGCTTAGTTTTTCATCAATAGTCACCCCTTGGTATTTATAGCAATTTACCTGCTCATTTTGTGTTTTTATCAATATACCATTTATATCTGTTAGATCTAAATTGTTTTCTTTTGTCTACAAAGGCCATCACCTTAGTTTTGCTGATATTTATTTCCAGCCCATTTTCTTTCGCAAATTTTACCAGGCTATTCAGCCTATTTTGTAGACCATGGGCAGTATAGTCTAATAAAACTAAGTTGTCTGCATATCCCAACCAACACAGCTGCAGCTTAACAATCTTGATCATATCAGCATTCTCTTCGCATATTTCATTCATACAATCTGCCAAGTATAAATTAAAAAGTGTCGCCGCCAGTGTACATCCCTGTTTGACACCTCGATGAGTGGGTATAGGTTCGGACAATCTACCTTCAGCGTCAAGTCTTATACGTACGGACGTGTCTAGGTAGAGTTGTTGGATCATATATAGCAGACCTTCAGGTATCGCCCACTTCCTTAACTTACACCATAATTTTTCTCTTATGATGGTGTCAAATGCTGCAGTGACATCTATAAAGACTGCATATACTGGTAGTTTCTTTACCTCCCAAGAATATTCCACTGCGGATACTAAGTTAATAACATTGTGAGTGGTAGATGATTCAGCTCTGAAACCTTTTGGACGTATATTATTTTCATTGATCCATTCCTTTAGTTCAGTAAGTAGAACCTTGGCAAATATTTTAGCTGGTATATCTAATATGGCTAACATTCTGTAGTTTCTTGGATCACTCTGAGCCCCTTTTTTGTATATGGGGAGAATGATACTTTCACGCCACGTCTCAGGGATGACACCAGTTTTTCCTATGTAGAGGTATACACAGTACAGTACCTTTGCCCATAGCTCGGGAGATAGCCTCAGAAGAGTGGTGCATGTACCATCAGGGCCTGTTGCTCTGGACGTATGTAATTTTTCAATCATTTTCTTCAGGCTACTCGCGGTGTAATTACCATCCCATTCTGCTCTTACAACCTCATTGATCTTCTCTTCTCTCCTATACAACCCCAGGGTAGATTTAACAGGAATAATCAATTTGTTTTCAGGTACACTATTTACTGGTAAACAGCTCTTCTTGGTGGCATTAATCGCCGCCCACATTCCACGATTGTTGTTGGTCTGCGCACATAATGCAATAGATCGCCATTCTTCTTCCTCTTTATTTTTACGATAATGTCATAGCCATATCCCATATTGTTTTTTCTCTTGCTTTATTAGCTTGGCAGAGTCATCTATTCCAGAATTTGCTATCTCTTTGATAGATTGTCTAAGCCTTTGTTTTGCCTTATGAATTTCACAGTCAAAGGTCTGATTTTTATTATGCGAAAGGTTCCATCTTTCTCCAATACTGATGTATTTCTGTTTTTTTGCAGTAACTAATTTAATTTTATTAACAATTTGCTCAAATGCCTTTATTATTTCATTTGGGCATGGATCAATTGCTTGTTGTTTTATACATTTCAGTACCTCGTCTTACACAAAATTGGATCAGGCAAATATTAGGTTAGGTGAGACAATGTAATCAGTTGACTAGATACTGGGGGTTGAAACAATCATTTGGTTACAAGATTTATTTAGATTGTAGCCCTTGGTTCATGAGGGATCTTTACATAAAGCTGCAGTTGGGCACGCTTCCAGTCACAAGTTTCAGAAACAACTGGAGTAGCACTGTTGCAACAATGTGTCCGAATTTAGTTGAAACACCACGCACTTTGTTTTAATATGCCCCCACTATCTGGATTTAAGGAACATATTTGTAAGACCTCTCTATAGAGAGAGAGAGAGAGAGAGATGATAGAATTTTGTGGAGGCAATGTCTCTTTGCAGCCTTTCTACTGATAGCCTGGCAACACATTCTTCCTCCAATTAAAAGGTAAAATACCTTGTATGGCATTGAGTTCGGCATTCTATGAATTCTAAGTACTAGTTGTCTTGGACATTGTGGTCACTCATGCCAAAAGCCTTTATTTTAATGTATTTTGTCAGTGAATGGAATTGTTAATTACCTTACTGGGGGTCATTACGACCCAGGCGGTAAGTACGCCAACTTTACCACCATGGTGTAAACTATGTTTACACCATGGTGGATGGCAGATTTACCGCCCCATTCCAAGGTGAGTGGGGCGGTAAATCCCCATTTCCCATTTTACCCTTCCCCATTCCCATTTTTGCCCCATAGGGCATAATGGGAGTGGGGAAGGCGCTAATTACGCCACCGTAAATTACGGTGGCGTAATTAGCACCAAGGCGGTTTAGCTAAAAGCAGCCGTTAAAATCGGAATCAGGCGTTAAGGGTTAACGACGGCGTTAACCCTTAACGCCTGAGTTGTAATGAGGCCCACTGTCTTAACTCCTTCCTAGTGACTTGAGATGTCTTAATTGTAATCTTTTTTTTTTTAAACATTGGTGAGAACAAAATGTAAATTGAATGTGAGCGCTTTTATAAACTAGTCTATTTTATTGAACCATAAAATATGCCATGAAATTAATTTTTATTAGATTGTACTACCTTCAGTAGCTGGTGTACGCTGTGGTTTTAATTTGCATTGATGATTTCTTGGTTGTATTGTATTTTAACTGAAATAAAGCTGTCCTGAGCTAAACTGAATATCCTTTTACACATATGGAGGCCCCCATTGTATCTGTCATACTTACTTCTTGTATTAGATCATCAACCAAGGAGCAGTTCAAAAGTGACAGTGGTGTGTGCAAGCTGTGTGTTAGGAGAGACACAGTACTCACACAGAAGTTTGGTGCTGGTGAACTTATGCTTGCAAACAGAGGTCTATCCTTGCCTTCTATTGTTGGACGCGGAGCGGCTGATATTTAACCTACACACTGGTGCAGAGTGAGCGTGGGGTGCGAGCTGTGTGTTAGGTGTTGGGAGTTGGACACAGGACAGATGACCAGCGTACCCTATACTCCACTTACCCGTGACCCTACGCAGAGTCATAACACCGGGCATTGAGGAAAAGCGGTGTGTGAATTACCCCCTCTTTAGCAAGCACTGAACTCTAAGTAACATGAGGGAAATGGTATACGACTTGCGCAACAGACACAACACTAACAGCTGAGGAGAGGGTCCCTGGAATGACCCTCTTGGCTCCGATAAGCATGACAGCCCCAGAGTCAGAGATTTAAGAGTACCTGTTTGGACAGCCCCCAGTGAGGCAGTGACAAATACATATGCAAACAGATATTCTCTGAGACAGCCAACCATTCAAACCCTATCCTGCTTACTTCATCATGGATACGAGTGCTTCAACACTGATCATGGATCCTACTACCCCGATACACATGATCGACTAAATGACAAATATCTTGTGGTACCGATGTCACTCGAGACACCACAACATAGTAACCTTAGTCATGAAGCACACTCTCTTCCATGCATGCAGTTACATAGACACACGCTTGCACACACAAAGAACACACAAAGAACATGCTTGCACAGTTCTGTAGATAGGAGGACAGATACATCTACATACTGTTGAAAGCTTTTATTTCTTTTTTTCATTAGCCAAATGCACAAATGCAGAAACAAGGCAAAGAAGAGATGCAGAGCAAGCTTGCAGATACTTTTTGCAATTAATCACACAGAACTACAGGATCATATAAGGACCTAGGAGTGCCGGAGTATTACTAACCTATATGATGAATACTACAATATGGACATATATAGAAATCATAGCACAACTATAGCCGCAGGCCTCAGAACGAAAAGTGAAGCAAAGCAGAATCAGGCTGCACGAAGCACCAAGCCAGGGCTCACAGCCAAGATCAGAGGCGAGCAGCACATTCCTAATCTCAGAGATAAGGAGCCATCTGCAGAAAAACAGAATAAATCCTCATTAGTTACAGAGCAGAAAGCAAAATGTTGCAGTCTTCACTCATGTGGGACAGCCAAGCCGAACAATGGCTATTTACCCACGGTGAGAAAAAAGAGCAGTTCCCACCGAACAGTTGCGGAATGATACATAGAGTGTTTTACAACGTTGCAACCCTGAAGGCACTCTCAAAGGCAAAGTGGTAAAACTGACAGAAACACTAGGAACACATATGATTTGATATGATATGATGTGGCATTTATAACGGGATGTATGTTATTTCTTCAAAAATATTTCACCCAATGGAGATTTCACCGAATCAATTTCATGGAAAAACGAAATGCACTTTTAACATTTTCTACTTTTTTTATAATGCAGGGGGAGACCCCTTTCAAACACCCCAGCCCCCTCCCTACCCTAACGTATACCCTTACCCAACACCCCACTTATTATACATTACACATATACCATTTCACCTACCATTTTCGGTTAAATAAATTCGGTAAAATCTAATTTGGTGAAATGGTATTCAATCAAATCTACTGTAACATATATAACGCGATTGTACAAAAGTGTTTCTAGGCACGACAAGAGAAGGAGGGGGAAACAAAGGGGGGACAAAATAACAATTTTACTAGGCCTTGTGTCATTCAGATCATGCAAGTGCGGGGAAGAGGGAAGGGGAGAAGTTCCAGGGGGACGTGAAGGGGGAAGTGCAGTTAACTCACAAGTGCAGCAAGTGGGTGGCTCATAGGTGCAGAGAGAAGGGACTGTAGGGTTGCAGATACAGACCCTTTAGTGCTGGGGTTCCTGGAGGCAGTGTGAGGGCAAATGGACATGCAGGAGCCTGGGCCCAAGTTCAAGGGGTGACCAGGTGACCAGTTCTCGTAGCAATCAGGTGCATCAGAAGCAGAGAGGAAGAAAGCAAAAGCAAAAAGGAAGGTCTTGAGTTGCTTCAGGAACCGGAGATGGTTCTGCTCAAGTTTGAGCGAGGCAGGGAGGCAGTTCCAGAGGGAGATCCTAGCCGGGGAGCTTGATCAGCCCTCAACTCTCTGCTTGGAGAAGTGTCCGACCCTTAGAGAGTTGGAGGTGGATGAGCTTCTGGAGATGGTGAGCTTCTTAGGGAAAGTGAGAAAAGGAAGAATACCTCTGAGGAGGTGCAGCTGATAGTTTGACTTCTTAGAGACTTCAGAGATGTGAGGAGAGAAGGAGAGGGTGGAGTTGAAGATGGCACCAAGTTTCTCACAGGAAGGTTCAGGAAGAGGGCCCCGAGTGGGTGGCCAGAGAGAGAGAGAGGGAAGGTGTGAGCTAGTGTCCCACTGAGGCGGATCTCAGTCTTACTGGCATTAGGACAGAGATCATTGGTGGCACACCATTCCTAGATTGCTGCCAGACTGTCTGTTATGAGAGAAGAAGCAGAGGTGGCTAAGGGGAGCTTTGTGTCATCCGCAAAACATTGAAAATTGGAACAGAAAGTAAACAAGAGGTGCCAGGTAGTGGTCGAAGAGCCAGGGAGAGAGGTTAGACCCTTGGAGAACACCACAAGTAGAGAGAAAGAAAACAGAGGAAAGACCCCAGTTGGATCTGAGAAGGCGGGTCAGTGAGAAAGGAGGACATAGGGCCTCATTACGAGTCCGGCGGTAACCGCAGCAGTAAAACCACCTGGTTACCGCCGGACTCGTATTACCATTCCGCCTCTGTGATTCCCGGAATTACCGAGGCATTACAACCCCGGTTTCCCGGGAATCACGGAGGCGGAATGGTGTTAATCCCCATTCCCATTGAGTCCTATGGGACTCAATGGGAATGGGGATCATGGAAACACTGGCAGCATCTTGTAATGCTGCCGGTTTTTCCTCGTCCGCCTGCAGGCGGGCGGTGTTAAACCCGCCAGGTCAGACCTGGCGGGAACATCACCTCCCGCCTGCAGGAGTTGTGATCGCTCGGCATGGAAACAACGGTGGCGGCGGGTTTACCACCACTGTTGTTTCCATACCGGGCGATTTGTAATGAGGCCCATAGTCTTTCTCATCACCTTGAGAAGGTGAAATGAGCTCTGAGAACAGAGCTGGGTCCCAGGCCTGGGGAGATCAGCTCCAGCCAATCATGGAACACAAATCCAGGGGTGGATGGCAGGGGGCAAGGGCCAATGGTAATCCAGCGACCCAACAGCAATGTAATAGATCATTTTTGGGGAAGGGTCGGGCAAGCCACCTGACGGGTAAAGGCCAGTAGAATGACATCTATAGCTGCCGTTTATAGGCACTGCCACCCCAACTATCCAATCATGTACCCTCATAGGTTTTTCGAGGAAGAGCCCTGATTTGTGATGTCAGAATGGCACAAAAACTCCTGACACAGGCACAGGAGCTGTGATTATCAGAGAATTAGTTCCTGTATGATCCCTGTCTGTTATGGAAAATAAAGGAACGTTCTAACTTGCCCTTGGCTGAGTCCTCCATTTGTATGCCGGGAGATGGTTTGTTGGGCCCTGGGTGCTTTGAACGGTGAGCTTGTAGTGTGAACCTCAGTCTTCTCTGGCACACCTATACCAAGTGGTAGCAGTGGGATGTTTCACTGCACTCGTTCGGGATAGTCACCTCTTATGTCGCAGTTCCTGGAGGATTGTGCGGCATCTAGCAGATCGCGCATGCATATGGAGGTGCACCCAGTGCAGAGGACATCAGAAACCATCTTGAAAATACTCTGCCCCTGGTCTGTGAGGAGTGCAGAAGACCGGAAAGGTATTGTGGCAGCCTTGGGGCGAGCCGGTAGCCGAGGAGCATCCGTGAATCACAGAGTGTAAGTATTG